>NW_019255595.1:0-29007 GCF_002742605.1 Olea europaea var. sylvestris | reverse complement strand
CAAGAATAGATCAACTTGTGGATTCTACTGCTGGACATGAACTACTGAGCTTCATGGATGCATACTCAGGGTATAACCAGATACCCATGTTCCGACCTGATGAGGAAGCTACATTGTTCATTACGGACAGAGGTCTGTATTATTACAAAGTCATGCCCTTCAGATTGAAGAACGCCGGAGCTACATATCAAAGATTGGTCAACATGATGTTTGCCAAGCTCATTGGGAAAATCATGGAGGTCTACGTGGACGACATGCTAGTTAAAAGCCTCCAGGCAGCCGAACACGTAAGTCACCTCAACTAAACTTTTTAGATACTTAGAAAGTATAATATGAAATTAAATCCCCTCAAGTGCACCTTTAGAGTGGCATCGGGTCAGTTCTTAGGGTATATTGTCAATCGAAGAGTAATTGAAGCAAATCCAGTGAAAATAAGGGCCTTGCTAGAGATGAGGTCACCCCAAAAACCAAAGGAGGTCCAAAGCCTCAATGGTCGGGTAGCTGCACTCAGTCGCTTCATCTCTAGAGTCACAGATAAAAGTTTGCATTTCTTCAATGTGTTGAAACAAGGAAAGAAATTTCAATGGACTTCGGAATGTGAGGAAGCCTTCTGGCACTGAAAAAGCACCTTAGAGAGGCGCCCCTCTTGTTAAAACCTCAATCGGATGAGTCACTACTGCTGTACTTAGCGGTTTTGGACGTAGCGGTCAGCACCGTCCTAGTCAGAGAAGAAAGTGAGCGCTAGTTGCCAGTGTACTACGTCAGCAAAGCACTTCTCCCAGTTGAAACACGCTACCCAGACATGGAGAAGCTGGCACTCGCCCTTATCACAGCCTCAAGAAAATTGAGGCTGTACTTCCAGGCCCACTCAGTTCAAGTTCTCAGCAACTTCCCACTGGAGAAGGTGATGCAGAAAACAGACGGATTAGGACGCCTGCTAAAATGGACAATCGAGTTCAGTGAGTTCGATCTAACGTTCTGACCTCGACACGCCATCAAGGGCCAGGCCCTTGCTGATTTTATGGTTGAGTTTGCCAAAACCCTAGAAATGGAGGGGATATCGAGCTCCCCACATGGAAACTGTTTGTAGATGGGTCCTCAGGAGAGACTGGCTCTGGGGTAGGGATCGTCTTGGAAAGCCCAGAAGGCCACAAGCTAAACTGTGCAGTATGGTTCGGCTTCAAAGCATCGAACAACGTTGCTAAATACGAGGCCCTTCTGGTAGGTCTTAGACTTGCTAAAGAGATGAAGTCAGAAGGCTCCTGACGAGCAGCGATTCTCAACTTATAGTGAATCAGGTCAATGGGAACTTCGCGGCCAAGGACAGTAGCATGGTTGCATACTTGAAGTTGGTTCTGGACCTAGTTCCTCATTTTGGAAGGTTCGAACTGACTCAAGTCCCCTGCCTAGAAAATACACATGCAGACGCCCTTTCAAAATTGGCCAGCAGCAAGGATTCAGAGCTGCTAAAGGTTGTCCCTATGAGCACTTATCAAAGCCCTCCACCTCCGGAGGTGAAGAGGTACTATGGATAGAAGGCATCCCATTGTGGATGCAGCCTATCATTGCCTATCTGAAAGATTAATCCCTGCTTGCCTCTAGAAGTGAGGCACGGAAGTTAAAAAGAAGGGATGCACATTTTGTCTTGCAAGAAGATACCCTTTATAAGAGAGGCTTCGCCTCGCCACTTCTCCGATGCGTGGGAGGCGAAGAGGCCACATACATATTCAGGGAAATCCATGAGGAAATCTGTGGAAATCACTCCGGAGGAATGGCTCTGGCACACAAGGTTCTCCGTCAAGGCTACTTCTGGCTGACCCTGAAAAGGGATGCTTGCCAGTTTGTCCAGAAATGTGACAAGTGCCAGCGCTTCTCAAACATACAAAGACAGCTTGCTCAGAGCCTCTCCGTAGTAACTAGCCCTTGGCCATTCACCAAGTGGGGCATTGACTTCATTAGTCCACTCCTAAAAGGAAGAGGAAGTGCAACTTTCGCCACTGTCACCATTGACTACTTCACTAAGTGGGTCGAGGCTGAACCCATTGCCAGGATCACCGAGGCGAATACTACCAAATTCGTTTGGAAGAATATCATTTGTAGGTTCGACATTCCCCACTCCTTAGTGTCTGACAATGGAAGGCAGTTTGACAATAGGAAGATGCGAGACTTATGCAACGAACTAGGCGTAAAGAAGGACTTCTCAACACCTCATCACCCCCAAACAAATGGGCAAGTTGAAGTAGTTAACAAGACTATCAAGCACATCCTGAAAAGGAAGCTTGACACCTCAAAAGGGGCCTGGGTTGACGAACTCCCCCACGTCCTCTAGGCTATCAGAACTTCTAGCGGAACTGCAACCGGTAAAACACCATTTTCCATGACCTACGGAGCAGAGGCCATGAGCCCAGTCGAGGTCGGGGTCCCATCACACCGTCGGATACACTTCAACGAGATCAGCAATGACGAGGCTCGAATAAGCGAACTGCACCTCCTTGAGGAAAGAAGGGATGCCTCCCAAGTGAACTTGGCAAAGTATCATTGAAAGCGTCCGCTATTATAACTCCAAAGTCAGAAACAGAACTCTTTGCCTGGGCGACCTCGTCCTCAGAAGGGTCTTCCAATCTTCAAAACCGACCAAGTCACGAGTGTTTGGACCAAACTGGGAGGGCCCTTACCGCATCCGCAGGGAATCCCGACCTGGTACTTTCGAAATTGAAGACATGGCAGGAAAGACACTGCCTCATCAATGGAACATCGAACACTTGAGGAAGTACTATCAATGATAAGCCTTTGTTCCGATCCGATCTCAATATTGTCTAATGAATCGATTGTTCTGATCTGATCTCAGTTGTAAATTCCCTAGCTTACTAAGTGCTGGAATTGCCTTAGTAAAGTGTGGTGTAATTTATCTCAAGTAATGAAACTTTGGTTCTTTGCCACATCGGTTAGTAAATAGTTTCTTCAGTCCTTCAATATGTTTATTTAAGTGATCCGATCTTCAATTATTAACTGATTAACGTTAAAAGGCTTTTCATGTTTGCTTAAGTAGTCCGATATCAAATTGTTAACCGGTTAGGGTTAAGAGTCGCTTCGTGTTAACTTAAGTGGTCCGTGCTCTTCATGTTTGCTTAAGTGGTCCGATCTCAAATTGTTAACCGGTTAGCGTTAAGAGTCGCTTTGTGTTCGCTTAATTGATTCAACTTATATTAACTTGAGTGGTCTGATCATCAATTATTAACTGGTTATTGTTATGAGGCGCTTAGTCTGATATTTGTCATTCATACAAGGACAAATAGATCCAAAAGGTAAGAAAGCAGAAGCAAAAATACTTAGCAAAAAATTTCATTTCATTCGATGAGAATTGAAGTACAAGAAGGCCGAAACCATTACAAAAGATGGCCCTATTCTAGTGGGGGGACCTCTGCCTCGACCGCTTCTGCATCGGCCGCCTCCGGGGCCTCCGGAGCTTCCTCAGTAAGCTTATTAGGCCAACCTCCAGTTGGTCCCCCGAACTCTGCCTCCAAAGAGGAGATGTCCAGAGGTGGGTGGACCTCTTTCAGTTGACCCAATAAGCCTTGGGCACTCCAAGAGGCCCAAAAATTGGCGAAGTCATCATACAGGGGATGGTTTTCGAAATGGTCGATGAAGTTCTGAACTGCCACCTCCCCTACAGACTTCAACTCCTCCTTCAAGGAGGCAATTTCTTCAGATTGAGCCTCTACCTTCTGCCTTAGCTCCGCCTTCTCTTTGTTTGAAGCCTCCAGAGCCTCGGTGGCGAGCTTGTGGTGCTTGTTGGCGCGATCAACTCCCCGAGTCATAGCAAGCACTTGGAACTCCACCTCGTTTAACTCCTTCTTCAGCCGCTCCATTTCTGCTTTGGCGGCAATTAGCTGGGCCTCGGCTTCCTTCTTTCCCTCCTCCGCCTGCGTGGCCTTGGGCTGGGCCTCTCGCATGGCATCACTATATTGCATCGCCTCCTCAAGGCGCTTGGCGAGATCCTTCTCTTGGAGTTCAGATCCTTCACCAGGCCTTCGAGTTAGATGCTTGTACTCAAGGCCCGAGCCATGCTGGCGCTGTTGGCAGCCACCAAGTCTTCAGCTGTGCAAGAGGCGGTGTGGTCCCTCCACTCCTCGATCCAGTATTTGTTGTGGACCACCGCCACTGCAGCTATTTCTGGAGGAAGGGCCTCCAGCACTTTCCTCACTGGCTCTTCCGGATTTGTACCCAGAAAGTTGACTTCCTTAGAGAGACGGGCCCTCTTCCTCTTCTGCTGCCCCGGCACTTGAGCGATTGGCACGGCAGCAAGTGGTGTTGTGGCCGGGGCAGTGGCAGCCTCAGATGGTGCAGGCCTTTTCTCCGAAATGGCTACCCCGGTTGGAATTATGGTCTGCTTCAGAACGGAGGGTGGCCTCACCATAGTTGGGCGTTTTGGAGAGGCGGTGCTGTTCTTGCCCTTCCTTTGTAGATCAGCCTTCGGTACCTCCTCCTCCGTCGGAGGCCGAAGCCTCTTACTGGCGTCCACCAGATACTCCATTTGCTTCTTGTAGGAGGAGGAGGAGGCCTTCAGTGCCGTGCCTCCGCCATCATCCTCTGGATGGTCTTAAAGTCGGGGTGCATGGGCATCTTCTTATTAAAATTGTGTGCAAGGAACGAATGACGAATTAGTACAAGTGTTAAAAGTTCAGAATAAAGGGTAAAGACTTCGGTCTAATTACCTTGGGATGCCATCAAGTCGTGTGTAACAAAAGTGAATGTTCTTTCGGATCAGTCGATGGTATGACCTCTTCTTTTGAGGCAGCTGATAGATGATGCAGATGGTGGTGAAGTCTTCGGAAGACAGTTCGTACCGAGGAAGAGTACCTACAAAAGAAATGCAAATATTAGTCATGGTTTGAACTGAAGAGAAATATAAAGAAAAGCAACTACTATACTCACTAAGTGTTGAGTACTTCGTTGGGACCGTAAGGGGCGCCAGGGGGTCCCCCTCCATCGTGTCCCATCATCCAATGGCCCAGCACCACGAGCTCTTCCATTCTTTGATGGAGCTCAGTAGATCGAACACAAATAGAGTGTGGGAACCCCATGAAATAAGGTAGTACCACCCCCGGGTCTTATCCCCCCCGGCAGTTACCTTAGGTATGTAAAGGGTCTGGAAGACGGAGAAGGGCATCTCCACCCCTAGTGACGCCTTTTTCCACAACATCCAGGAGCCCACCATTTGGCTCTAAGAGTTCGGATTGAGTTGGGTCGGGGCTATCCCATAGGATCTAAGCACCATCCTAAAGAACGGGTGAATTGGCAGCCTAAGTCCGGCCCTAAGGATCGCCTCACTAATGGCCACACAACCCGGCCTAGAGTAGCAGGCCCTCTTTTCGGGCTCGGAGAGGATCAAATCTATTCTATCTGGGATCCTATACTCTACCCTAAGTCTCTCCAGGTCGGCCTCTCTTAGTTTAGATGAGTAGTCCGATGCCCCCCATTGCATAGAAGTATCTGCTTGGCTATCCGGTTGCTTCCATATATTTTCCCCCCTATTATCGCCTCGGCTATTTTTGAAGAGGTCGCCACAATAGGCTCGTCCATCCTCACTAGTTCTAACCACCTTCCCGAACCAGAACTCCCCCTCAGAAGCCATTTTTCAGAAGTTAAAAATCCTAAAAGGTACTGAAACTTACGAGTTTGAAGGTTTTCCTAGCCGGAAATGGTGTAAGGTCGCCGAATGTTGGGATTTCTTGCCAGAAGTTCAAGTTTCTCGCCGGAATTACATAGAAAACGTCGGAAACCACAAATGGCTTGAGAGCAAAATGTATTGTCACTTTTTGCAAGGATAGAAAGCTTGAGAAAAGCTCAGAGTCCGCCTTTTATGGAAAGACCCATCCGATCTCCACCGTTGAATTCAAATGCGATCAATCTAAGCCGTTTGTTGCATCTTCAATCTAGGTCGCTGAAATGAAATGCCAGATTTGATCTACACCCAAGATGTTGCTGTGACCTTTATGCTCGCTTAAAACGCGTCACCTCGGTCACCACCAGCCGTCAATAACAAGTAGCCACAGCAGGCTTTTAGGAGAATGGGCATGGCACCCAACTGTCACCTTGGAAATACACAACAGTTGTCAAATCATTTGACATCTGAATCGCCTCGGATTGAGCTCTTCACTCAACTTTACAAAACTTAGATGCACCTGATGTGAAATCCCCCGTGGGTCATCGCCTCGGCCGTTGCGTTCCCTCCTAAGCTTTACAAAGTTTTAGCCATCTCTCAACGCGTCATTCCCCGTGGGTCAGCGCACCGGTGGCAGATGAGCTCCTCACTCAACTTTACAAAGCTTAGGCATGCCTGACGAGAGTCCCCTGTGGGTCATCGCATTGACCTTTTTTCTTACTATTGTCCAGTCTTGCAGCGCTTCGACCTCACATTGGTTATTGTTTCCCTTACGCAGTAACGAAACTTTGGCGCATCTGCCTAAGATCATAGCTTCGATTACTGCAGAAGATTGACCCACTAGCTCCCACGAGTCGCGGGCCTCAGTACCGAGGCATGCACATCTGGTCAGGAAAGCAAGTCCACCCATGATATAAATATTCATACCTGGACTTAGGGGACCACTGTTACGCCCCTATCTGAACCGCCTCGGAATGCCCACCACCACACATTCCGACCTGATAGGCACCCATTCGAAGTGTTTCCAAAGTGATCTCACTAATGTCAACGACCTGATAACACACTGCAAGACATAGGTGATCCTGTTGAACTGACCGAAGCGCCCTCGCCCCTTAGACCGAGGTGAAGTGGACCTCTGTCAGAAAATCCGCCGCCAATTTCAGAAAAAGATTTTTGCCAAGATCCTCTCTGCACTTAAAGTTTAAATTGATTTGACATCTCTATGAGGCTAGTTGATGTGACTTATCGACTTTATGTCAACTCAATTCGGGAGAAACAAACTGCCCGCCCACTCTACAAACACGGCTAATTGACGCCTATGAGCGGATGCCTCATACCGTCAGATGTATACACGTATCCCACATCTAACGGTTCATCCCATCTATAAATACCCAAGGTTTGGCAAGAGGCAAAGGTAATAAAACTCTTACTCCATAGCGCTCCATAGCAAATTTATATATTTTCTCATTCCCCTTAGTGTTTTTGATATAACCTCTGGGTACTGTTCCGACCACCTGAACCTGACTTGACCGTCAGAGTGTATACGGCCGCCACCACCCTCGCTAGTCCCAGCCGTGTGCGTCTGACCGTGCGTTGATTGTGTGCAGGGAGGAATACGTGGAGTAGCTATCGATTGGCCACGTGGAAGGTCCAATTTTCGAGGTCAACAACTGGTAATCGAATAATGTTTTGTGTACATCTGGAGTGATTTCCCAGATGATGACACTCCCCACACATGAGGGTGACACCCTGAATAGTCGAACAGTCATACTGAGGGCTGGTGTATCAAAGGAGTAAAAATTTGTCTAAACTTGAACGGGTTGTTTACTTGTACATGGTATCACAGACCCCCTCAGAAGAGGGGGACCCACAGTACCCAACTTGAACTAACGAAAATGCTAAACGACCAGGGGGCCTGTCTTGAGATAGTGCACCTATTTGAGGCACAGGCCCCTGTTACATTAGCATTTCCCGAACTAATTGACTTAACGTGCACGTCGAAGAAATCTATTAATTGAACGGGGTGGCCACATGGATAAACAGTTACTCTTAGGGTCCGTTTGATTGTAAAGATGAAATTTGGGTTGAAAGAAAAAGAATTTCAGGAAATTGAATTGTCTAGAAATTATTTTACTGAAAATTATCAATTATCGTGTTTGATTAGTATATTTTTCCACTCGAAAAATGTTGAAATAAAAGTGTCTTTTCGTATTTGTTTGATTTTATTTTTAATGAAAATTTTCAATTTAAGGGATATCATCTTTTACAATTGTTTTTAGAATTTGTTTCAATTGCAAAAAAAATAAAATAATAATAATAAAAATTAAAAAGTTAAAAAGAGAAAAACAAAACATGGAAAACCAAATTGAAAAGCCATGAAAATTAAGAAAATGCTGACGTAGTGGCCGAAGTGGAAAACTAATTTCCTAAAAAATTTTGAAATCAAACAGATCAAATGTGGAAGTTGGAATTTGTTTCCATTTTTCATAAAAAAAAAATTGGGTTATGAAACATAGGCGAGTTGTTTTTCAAAATCACAAAGAAAACGAGTAAATTTAACCAATAATCACTGAATTTACACTTGGTTACTACTTGCTTACTCATCTTTCACATGTTACTGAATACTCACTCATCTTTTCATATAATTACTCATTCACCACTCGTCTCTTCAAATAATTATGCGACTTTTGCGGGAAATTTTCGATAACTTCCGACCACAAAAAATGTCGAATTTTGATACCGTTGGAAAGTCCACGACATCCTCTTCAATTACCACCCAAAATCTCATTATAACTCCAAGGGATTTGATCGAAAAATTGCCTTAAAAGTTGCCCAAAAATTCTGAAAATCTACCCAGATTTCCAGATTTTTTGGGCGACTTTTAAGGCAATTTTTCGGCAACTTTCGTCCATCAAAACTATCGAATTTTGATATCATTGAAAAGCCCACAATGTCCTCTTTAATTACCATCCAAAATTTTCCCATAACTCCAAAGGATTCGGTCGGAATAAACCACAAAGTCAGCATCTCGAAAAGGCAAAAATCTGGACAAAATTCGATAGTTTTGATGAGGACATTGTGGGCTTTCCAATGGTATCAAAATTTGATAGTTTTGATGATCGAAAGTTGTCGAAAAATTACCTTAAAAGTCGTCCAAAAAATCTAAAAATCTGGGCAGATTTTCAGAATTTTTGGACGACTTTTAAGGCAATTTTTCTATCGAATCCCTTGGAGTTATAATGAGATTTTGATGGTCATTGAAGAGGACATCGTGGGCTTTTTAACGGTATCAAAATTTGACATTCTTTGTGGTCGAAAGTTGTCGAAAAGTTGTCGCAAATGTCGCCCAATTATTTGAAGAGACGAGTGATGAATGAGTAATTATATGAAAAAATGAGTGAGCATTCAGTAAGTTATGAAAAATGATTGAGCAAGTACTAACAAAGTGTGAAGTTAAATGATTATTGGTTAAATTTACTCCAAAGAAAACCATAGATTTTTTAAACCTATATCAATTAAAATTAATTTGGGGACAAAATCCATAAAACCCAAGTCGAGAAAATCCGAAGCTGATTTGTGCTGGACGGGAAATTGCTGCGAAGAAGAAGTGGAACTGTTGCTTAACATCGGTGGTGGCTGGATTGAACTTCTAATAGTTCCAAATTCCTGAAATCCCGAATCAAATTCTTTCCGGCGAAGTATTTTGGACATGGTAATTTGTAATTATGTCGAATCTGGGGAAATGAGAGGGGACTACAGAACATACAGCTGCAATAATGCGGGAAAAATAATGAAAGGGCACTTTCTTTTGGTTATATAATTAGCATATGGGTTTTAGGGAATTTGTCCCCCAATTTGATTTTTAATCAGTAGGTTTTGGTTTGTTGCTTTTTGAAATTGTTAAAACGGGCTAAGTTAAAGATTAGCAGTTTATTCGACATGGCCACGAGTCCACGATAAGTTTTGTTTCTAGAGTTTGAGTGCTAAATTGGAAACTGTGCCAAGTTGAGGTGTTGGAATTCAAGTAGGTTCAGTGGCCGAATACCTTGACTAAAAATAAATCTAGCATTCAAGATTGTGAATGGCCTAGGATTTGCATATGAAAGTAAAATTGACCTTTTGACAGGTCAAACACCCGATGGATTGATTCTGTCAGCATCTTCGATGAAATGGGAGCTGGATCGAGGATGGCTGCTTAACATGTATGTGCAATTCCCTTCTTTTCATCCATAGATTTTTCCTATTCTTTAGTCCATTGGAGAGTGACAACTTACTTGAGTTTGATTACTGCTGTACAGGAATGGTCTGATATCTTTCACCACATAGGTCATTTGAAACCAATTTGCATCTCAAATTCTATCTTTACAGGCAGATTCAAGCACAATAGGTCGTTTGTGGTGCCCGTGGGTGATTCGATGTATATGCCAACTGCAACTGCTGAGATGCACAATCGAGGGCTTGATCCATTTGGCTAGGACAAAAAAACGATATGCCGTTGAGAATGATAAGTACTGCATGCTGAAGAGTGGATTGCATAATTTGCATGCCGTGGAAAGGAACCTGGTGTGTTATCGGCTTCAAGCATATCAGATTATATGGGATGAGGGAGAGTACCTTTTCAAGGCTAGATCTCCATGGTGGAGGTAGATAAAGCTTAGCTGCGGCACTGGATGATTTACTGGAGTAGTTGACAAAGTTGTTATATTCTGCTTCCTAAGGTAGACCTCTATCACTTTTAAGTTGTCTTCATTTGCAAACTTTTAATCACTCATCAGTTGGCAATTCTCTCCTTTCATTTGCAATTCTTGTGTACATTGATGGAATCTCTGTGAGTTTTCATTTTTATGTTTTTGAAATTGATTGATTTTTATTTATTTTTTTGGAAAAATTGAAGGAAACACTATAATTCAAGAACATGATCTCCAACTAAGTTTATTTTTGTCATGTCATTGTCAAGATAGGGCAAATCATATTGATGAGCACGAAATATTTGCTCTAGAATATAGTTCTTGTAATATTTTCTGTGTGAAGCTAAAATGTTTGAAATCTCACCATAAGTTAGTATATAGAGTAAGGCGATGAAATCGAATCTAGCTTATGGTTAGCGACATCTTTCATACCCAATGGAGTGAATCTTGGGCCTCATTGCTGAAGTACATTCACGAAATCGATTGATGTAGGATACAACAAACAAGAAAAAGATCTAAAAAAGAAAGAGGGGAAGAGAAGAGGATGGAGGGAAATAGAGAAAATTTAGAGGGAAGAAAATATAAGTTTTTATTCAATATCCGAGTGTATGTATTACAATGAATAAGCCCCTTCTTATAGAGCAGAGAAGTTAAAATTAAATGAACTTCTAATAAGCTATAAACTTATCAAAATATTAAAACTAATCTAATCTAATTTAAACAAACATAATTTGAATCACTGTACTTTAAAATTCTATCTAAATCCTATCTTTATTCTTATCTTCATTTCCTACTAAATTTAAGAATTTTACTAAAATATTAGAATATTTAACTTCAAAAAATAGGATTTTTACATGTCAAACATATATTTCCTTCTTTGTCTCCACAATCCTAAAACTAGGAATTTTTAATGTCTGTCTGAATTGGAGACTTATGAAATTAGCTCTGGGCTCTAGCATTAGCTCTCATGTGTTCTGCAATGAAGTGTCTGTACCAAGTTGTTGATAACTTTGGAATTCTCTTTAAAGTGTTCTGATCAACATGGTAAAGCCCAAAATGTTTAGTGTATCCACTTGACCACTCAAAGTTGTCGAGGAGGGACCAGACAAAGTATCCCCTCACATCTGCTCCTTTCCTGTTCATGTAGTAAAGTACACAGATGATCAGCTTTGATGCAATGTCAGTACTCAACTTTCGGCCAAAGTTTGTTGTATTTTAGAATTTTATGTACATGAAGAAACGGGAGAACCAAATGCATCCTTTTATTGTAAATCAATCTTGTTGATGGATAAGAAATTTGTTTAATTTTTGCATCAAGCACTAGTGTGTTTACCTCATGGCTGTTGACAGGGCATCTAAGTAGTTGGCCAGGTACTTTACTCGCTTGTTGTCATTTACAGCTTCTTCAATGGTGGCATTCGAATTGCTGACCTCGCAATATCCTAAAATTCATCTTATATTTGTCAATAATATATCAAAAAAAAAAAAAAGGAAAAAAAATCCTGAAAATAGCTAAAGAATTGTAAGGAGGAAGAATAAATAAAAAGGGAAAATATATTATTCTTGTCTGCTGTACTAACCATTTTCTGTAATAATAATTGGCGTGTTGTTGTATCTTTCTTTTAAATACGTGACTATTTTTTCCATTCCTTGAGGGTAATAATGGAATGGCTCCATCCCTGTCTGCAAAAATTAGACACGTCAGTAATCATGCTAGGACAACTGCTGAAACTATGAAGCTGGAAACAAACTTACAAGTTCCCCAATGGAAATGCCATCCTTTTCTGTCGTTTGTCTGATGAAACCTTCAGTTCTTGAGGTCCCTGGTATGGGTTCACATGTCGAAAACATGCAGTCTTGGACATAGAAGCCGGCATAATGATTTAAGCCAATGAAATCCAATCCCTTCTGTAGTTTAAACAAGTCATTGCTTGAAAATTCTGGTAATGTGGATCCAAGAATGTTCTTCATTTCCCTTGGATATTTTCCTAGTATGATTGGGTCCAGGAACCTGCTCGCATTTAATTTGGCATTCATTATTAGTTTATTACCACGATTTTTTTCTTTTCAAATTTTCTCTTTTATCATATCAAGAGTCGTTTCCTATATAGGTTGAATTTTGAAGGGAATTACCAGTTTGAAAGGAAATCTTGGCCTCTTTCTGCTGCTAGCTTGTCAGCGGTTGAGTTGCTTATGGGTTCAAACCATAGGGCCTGTACGGTAATTCCTATTTGACCTCCTTGTTGCTTCTGGAATTTACCAACACAAAATGAGTTTGGTGAGTGAATAGTATCTTGTAACAAACTAAACTTTTGATTTTTGGCTCCTGCATACTCAAGAGACAAATTTATTCTGTAGTGCTTGGTATCCTTTCCTTTTGAAATCACTGTAAACTTATCTGTTGTCTTGCTTTGAAAAGTATAAAAACTTTTATATGATCCAGCATTTCAGCATTAATTTTCGTCTGCTAGTTTTGAAATTTTGAATCTTAAATGTTGTATTGGTTGATAAGAAACAGACATTGTACCTGGTATTTAGTTCTATATAAATTAACAGCAGCTGCATGAGCCAGAATAATGTTGTGGGCTGCGATGAAGGGCTCGGTCTCTGAATTTCCTGCACTGCAGTTCCCAAATTGTTTGGAACAACGACCCGGAGGGTACGTGCCAAAGCGATAAGCCATAATGGAAAACACATTTGGCTCATTGAAGGTTATCCAGTATTTCACTCTGTCCCCAAAATTTTTGAAACAGATGTCTGCGAAGTATTCAAAATCTTCCCTGAAAAGAAATAAATTTTTTATTTTTTGGGGTGTGGTGGGGGTAGGTTAAGCCATGGAAGTTCAATATCATTTATTTCATGTAAATGCTCGAGAAACTGCACGTACTGTAATTTGGGACTTAGCCAGGCTCCATATCTGTTCTCTAATTCTTGAGGGATGTCAAAGTGAGTAATTGTCACCAATGGTTGGATTCCTATGGACAAAGATTGGAGCATCAGAAATGAGGAAGTTGCTTTCTTAATAGTTTAATGTGGACTAGATCTTAAAACAGTATTATTCTTGCTAAAAAATCGTTTATTCTCATTAGTTGATCTGTCCTGACGTCAATTTGTTGGTAACATTACAGACGGAGTCTAACCTTTGAGGAGGAGAGCATCGATGAGCTTGTTGTAGTGGTCAATGCCTGCCAAATTAACAGCCCCATATTTCCCTTCTGTTCTCCAACACAAGAGTTTTAGATTAGGAGGTTGTATAGTCTACATCTATTAAGATGGCGTACTATGTAAGTCATTGAGATTTTTAAAAAAAATAGAAAGAAATATAGTTTTAGTGAAATATAATAGTTTGAAATATCATTTAATAATGGAATCAGCCTGAAATAGGAAATCTTGTAATTTTTGAAAAGAAGAGGATACTTTGTAGTACCAACACTTTAACTAGGGTAGTGTGTCCGTGTCGGACACGTGTCGATATCGACATTCTTCGGACACTCTACAATAAATATTTTTCTTTTTTTGTTATTATTAAAAAATGTTATATATAAAAGTTTTTAGTAAATAACAAATATGTACTATTTAAAAGATTTCAACAAGAAAAATTAATAATGAGTATAAAACTAAATTTATATTATATAAATGAAGGAATTTAAAGAATTTAATCAACGCATTAGCGACGTGTCGTGTCGACACTTTTTTGAAAAATCACGGGTCAACGTATTCGACATGTATCATGTTGGATATATGTGTCCATGTTGATGTATCATAGAGAAGGTATAATGATAAGAGAAATGTGCTCACTTGGTAGGATTCTTCCCCAGGAAATTGAAAACCTATAGCTGTTGACTCCCATAGAGGCCATAAGATCTACGTCTTCCTGTTTCAAGAAATTGAGGAACGTAATTCATAAAATGCAGTCTTAAGGTATAATGTTAAAAAGTTGCTATCCTAATTGAGAAGAAACAGTTAATGGCTAGGATACCAGATAACGATTATAGTGATCGGTAGCAATATCTCCATTACTTCCATCAACTATAGTACCTGCAAAAGTGCGGTTTCGTTAATGACTACTTTGGTTGTTTCTCAAAATTATATCTTCATGTTAAGGGAAGTTTCCTTTTGTTACTTTTCAACCACGTCATAGAATCAAACCATATAATGATCAAGATTTTTACTTTATTTTCATCTTTAATACTGTCCAATTATGTTTGATGAATCTTACAACCTTTTTTGATTGACAGAAACATGATGATGATGTTAGTTTCCTTACCTGCTTTGTGTGTAAAAACATCCCAATTGTTTAGACCTTTACCATCAGCTGAGATAGCTCCTTCATACTGCAGAAGTTGAGGAAGAACACAAATTCATCAAATCAGTACAATTTTTCAAAACTCTGTTTATGTAACATCGAAAATTGTCATATATTGCAGTAATGCATGCTGGAAGGGAATTCTGTACCTGATATGCAGAAGATGAAGTCCCATAAAGGAAGTTGGCTGGAAATGGAGAGGCATTTGATCTGTATTTTAGAGTTTTGAGATGACATTCTACCAAGAAAGGATACACCAGCAATCCCAGAAGTAAGACAAGAATATTTTTTAAGGAAATCCCCATGCTCTCTTGCTTTAAGGTTTTCAGTACAAGGATATTTTTTACAATCTACAACTGCCTATATATACATAAATAACAGAAGGTTGGTGGAAGAAGAGGGAAGTAACAGACTTTGATTTATTCAAATCTTACAGCCTTCCTGAAATTAAATAATCCCTTGTAGTTATCATAGGAACCACCACTAATTTGGTCAATCAGACTATTTGACGGGTGCAAAATCAAGAATAGAATAGATAAGCCCCCGTTTGTCCACCTTTATTCAATGAAAATGAGTTTTGGAATTGTGTTGTTCCGAAGAATATATGGTTAAAAAGTAGGAAAATGTTTTTGGTTTACGTGTAAAACATTTTATTGTGAGAATGTGTGGTTGAAAATGATGTTAAAATTTTATTTTATTTTTTGAAATAATGGTACATAAAGAGGGGCTGAAAATATCTTGAATAAAAATCAAGATTTTATTCCTGCTTTAAGCATTATCTTTAAAAGTGTTGGGCTGCCACCGCCTACTACAGGGATGTTAGTTGTTGAGATTACATCGGTCAATTCATTTGTTGTATCTTTGTTGAGTTACGTATTATAATCGCCAAATTTATTGGATCCCAAATGCTGGAAAATAAGCTGTTGAGGATAACTTTCTGTGAGAGAGAAAGATTATCCTCAAAATTTTATATATATATATTTTTTTTTTCTTTTTTTTTTTTTTCGATTTTAAGAAAAAGGGATCAAACTTTTATTCAGGACACGTGGATGTGAAGGTGATGTATAACAACCACCTAAATATTATATTATGTATATCATATCAGTATATGTTCTTATGTGAAAGAGGGTCAAAATTGGGGGATTAAATAGAAAATAAAAAAGAGTTGGAGATGCTTACGTTTATCTGGTTGGTGCAGTTTTTTTTTTTTTGTTTTTTTTTTTTTTACACAGATGCCAACTCAGTGCCTATCTGGATGGACTTTTCCGACACGAGTCTTTAAAATTTTAGGACACGTTTTTTTAATTTTAACTAATGAAGTAGAAATTAATTAATTAAGATTAGAGAATAAAATTCCAATTAAGACAAGTAAATTTAGGATAATAAATTTTATTTCGTCGCAAGCAAACTCTTTCATGAAGATTGATATTAGATAGCACCAATATTGTCTACGATGTCTAACAAGATGAAGGTTATTTAAGAAGCACTCTATCTAAAGTGTCGCATGCTAGGTCGTCGATACTATGAGGTTCTCTACGACCATAATGGGCCGTCGATCGCTATGAGGTCCTCTACATCCATGATGGGCTATCGACCATTACGAGATTCTTTACAATCATCCTACCATTATAAGGTCATCTATCACTACGAGACCAGCACGCCACTTAATAGCAAGAACATCATTGAATTGGATGGGGGATCGTTTAACAGTTATCATCATGGGCACAACCAACCGTTGGATAGGTGGAGGTCCTTCACTTGAAACGTGAGGTAGTAGGAGATGATATGTGGGCAGTGGCGGGCGTAGAAATTTTGAGTTAGTGGGGCACGATTTATTTATTTATTTTTTTTTTTTCAAATTTCAATTGTTGGCAACCAGAGGCGCAAGGCAGAATGGCAGTCGGCAGACGAACGGTTTTCTTTTCAAACTTTGGCGTTTGCACTTTGCTGTTTGGTTCATAATGAGTTAATGGGTTTACACCTTTTTTTTCTATTTCAATTTTAAATGTTTGTTAATTAATGGAATTGGGAGTTCGCTGGGAATTGGGTGGGTTACGTGAGAATTGGGAGTTGCTTGGGAATTGGGTGCCGTTTTAAATATTTATATATTAAAAAAACAAAAAACAAAAAACAAAAAAATCTGGTGGGTCACGTGACCCCTCAAGTCCAGCAGTGGGTCCGCCCCTGTACGTGGGACACGTGGCACAATAACCTCCCAATAGTTACATGACTCTAAACATTCATAAATACTCTTAAGATAAGGTAGGTATGGAGCTTAAAAAACTTTGGCTATCTGAATACATATTTCTTCTTTTTCTTTCAAAGTCTATATTCCTAAACCGCCTACTAATTCTCACGTTGGAGTTACAATTGGGGGAGAAAGCCCCAACCTCATTTTGTAGGTAACGTCCGTTCATTGATCTAACAGACACATCATGCGATGCCATGGAAGTTTATTTTAGTTAAACCTCGATAAAGTAATACCCTCGGGATCGGAAAAAAATATTCATTTAGCGAAGTTATTTATTTATCGATAAATAAATAAATTATTCATTTATCGATAAATAAATATTTATTATTTTTGAGAGAGCTTTTCAATATAAAATATGTACATTGTATGTGGTAAGAAAACTCAAAAGACACTAATCAAAGTATTATTTGAATCTAGGGAAGCTCAAAAGTTTTAGTGAAACTTAATGTCTCTAAAAACTAAGTTCACGTACATAGCAAATGAAAAAGTTTAGTCTTTACCTATAAAAGCTAGATATTTTGAAGACATATTCCAAGCACATACAATATTTTTGTTTCCCCTCCAATGTTTTCTCATCATTTGAAAGGAGTAAAAAAATCAACTTTAACCGATAAAATGAGGAGTGCAATATGTGAGTATAAAAAAGAGAATCCAACTATTAGCCAAAAAGATATGCAAGCATGGGTGCAACAAATGTTTAATTTGACTATTAGTCAATTAACAATATCAAACACTCTTAAAAGGGTATCTGAATATTTGTCAAATGAGATGAAAAATAGAGATGTTAAAAGGCACAAATCGGCAAAATACCCTGATTTTGAGAAAGTTATGTATGAGTGATTTTTTCAAAGGCAAGATAAAGTGAACATGTCTGGAGAAATTATCAAAGGAAAAGCAAAAGAGCTTTTGCAAAAAATGTATGGTGAAACTAATTCAAAATTCAGCCTTTCTAGTGGATGGTTAGAACGTTTCAAGGCAAGATATGGAATCAAATCTTACTAACGTTTTGGTGAAAGTGGTTTAGTTATCATGGAGAACATTGAAAATGCTTTACCTGGAATACGATCAAAACTGGACCAGTTTCAGTTGAAGGATATTTACAATATGGATGAAACTGAATTATTTTATCGATTGAAAGCTGATCATTCACTTGCTACTAAGCAGCTCGAAGGACGCAAAAAAAATAAGGAGATAATTACTGTTGTTGTTTGTTGCAATGGTGATGAATCTGATAAAGTACCACATTGGGTTATTGGTAAGTATGCAAATCCTAAATACTTTAAATATGTGAACATGAACAATCTTAATTGCAAGTATCAATCCAACAAGAAAGCTTGGATGACTGGCTTGCTTTTTCAAGATTTTTTTGGTTGTTTTGATAAGAGAATGAATGGCAGGAAGGTTCTCTTAATAGTAGACAATTGCTCAGCTCATCCAAAGGTAGTTGAAGGCTTGAGAAATGTAAAGTTATTTTTTTTACCTTCTAACACAACGTCTAAGATTCAATCATGTGATGCTGGGATTATTCGAGCATTCAAAGCTCATTATCGTCGTCGTTTTTATTCTAGCATCTTACAAGGCTTTGAGGTTGAAGCACCAAATCCTGAAAAAATTAATATTTTGAATACTATTAATTTTGCTAACATGGCTTGAAATTTTGATGTGAAGACAACAACAATTGTAAATTGTTTTCAGCATTGCAAGATTCGGTCAGAAGAAAACAATGTTCCCGAACCAGAAGTTGATGAATTAGATAAAGGTATCCAAAGATTAAATGATGTCATCTCTAATTTACACTATAAAAATGTGATGGATGTTGAACATCTTTTGAACTATCCTAGCGAGAATGATGCAGTTATTGAATCACCTACATACGAAGAAATTATTCAATCGGTAATGAACAGTAATGATGATGAGAATGATCCTGAACCAGACGATAGTAGCGTTGTCCCAAATGTGTCGTCAAAAGAGGCATTTCAAGTAATAGTCATCTTAAACAACTATTTGCTACAACACGAGCAAAACATTCCGAAAGTTGTGTATGTTCTACAAAAAGTTAAGGATGGGGTTCATTTTGGTTTAGGTGGGGAAAAAAAATAATCAAAAGGAATGATTATTGTACGGGTATTATTGATTGATTGAAAGATTTTGGTCTATATATATATATATTTTTTTCTCAATGAAATCCAGTAATTATTACTTTATATTTTTATTGGGCCCTTAGGGATTCAGTTTTTTTTTATTACTTAATGCATTTAGCGAGGTTATTACTTTAGTCCATTGGCTCAAGTCGGGATCAAAAGAAATTATTATATAATCGAGATTATTACTTTATCGAGGTTTAACTGTTCATAACTATTTCAATGATTTATCGGAAACATGAAGAAAACGCTATACTCGGTCAAGTTATGACACGTCATAGTCGGTTAATAGATAAGGAAAATGGCTAAGTCCGTTAGATGTTACATTTACATAAGACATTATTGTCAAACGTTGGCAGTTAGTTCCTCCAGGGAAAAAAAAAAGGCCTTTATGTCAAGATCAAGTCGAACGTAAGTGGGGGTTGGTGAATGTGGGGTCCTACAAATTGCAATATCTTTGAAAATATTTAACCCCTATTTCATATGGATTAAATCAGAGATTTTAATAGAGAGTTTGGCAAAAATGATAAGGTTAGTGACATGGTTTAAAAGTAGGGGGACTTGTAAAGCAACATCGCTGGATATTGCTAACACAACACCTGTCTAAGCACCTATTTCTAAATCCTATTTGAGTAGCATTATTGTTTAATAAAAGTCGATGAGATGTGTGGTAGAAAAGTTATGGATTCCGTGAAATAAGTGATTAAAAATATTTGCTCACTTAACTTAATTTAAAAATTGATTTTAATTTTTACCAAACAGAGTTTTAATACGAGCTCTAAGTCAAAATGATGATAATGAACTCCTAATAAAAATTTCCAAAACTTTGAAAACTTTGAGCCGTTTTTTTTTTTTTTTTTTTTTTTTTTTGCGTGTAATTTGCACCAATTTTGATTTAAACGTGGATTTCCTCCCAAAGATAAAACTTAATGGAAATTGTATCTTCTTAAAGTTCTTTTTGTTTTGTCGTTTTGATGCTAATTGTGTTCTTCATCGTAAATAAATATTTGTAATAATAGAGAAGATCGAGCACAAGTGATGAAAACAATATCAGGTCATTGGCTTTAATTTGAATATACTTTGAAGAATAGAGGTAAGATGAAATTCAAAAAATTAAAATTAAAAAGTATTCGTATTATATATTTTGATTGAGTTAAAATATAGAGCTTTTAATTCATAATGATATGAATGGAATCTTTCTTTTGACAACGTTTTCCTCAACTTTGAAAACTTTAGTCGCCTTCTTTCTTTGAGTGTAATTTACACCAATTTTGATTTCAACATGCAAATGGATGGTTGGTGAATCCCTCAAGCTAGATTTTGTTGAAAATTTGGTTTTGTACCATATTTAATTGTTGAAATATATAATTTCGAATTAGTAAGAAATTAAAGTTGAAAATGAAACATTTGACATAGGGGCCGACCAAGGGGTTCCATAGGGTCAATTGACCTCCAATTTTTTGAAAAAATATAATAAGAAAATTATGCTTTTTTTTTTTTTTTTAATTAGAAGGTTAAAGTTTAAAATCTACATATGAATGTATAATACAACTGACAGCTTCAAATTCAGTTTTGTGCTTTTGTCTCTTTCTCCTAATCTACCGAGTGCGGATTGTCATTACTATTTACGATTTACCCATCGTTTGAAAGTTTGATTTTGAGTTTTTAACCTAGAGTGTCTGGACCCTTCCCTGATTTGACACATGAAAAATATCCAAAAAAAAAAAAAAATTGAAAAAAGTTCTAATAAAAAAATAAAATCGAAAAATCTGGCATCTCATGCATTGGAAATTGATAAGACATTGACTTTTGTGGAGTAAAAGATTTTGGATGTATATATAAACTTTTCAAATTGTGTAAAAGTTTTTGTGATATTTCAATGCAGTGTTTAGATTTTAAAAAGTCTTTTACATCATAGAATATTCAATCCAAACAATTTAAGATCCTACAAATAAAAAATGTCAACGAGTTTTATTTAGGGGATGTTTAGTGAGAATTAAAATTAATTTTATTTAGTAAATCGTGATAGAAATTTTTAAATTATATAGTTGATAAGTTGTGGAGTCCATAAAAAATGTGATTAATATTGATTATTTAATTTTAATTTAATTTAAAATCAAAATTTAATACAAACCAAACATGTTCTTACTCTTTATAAAATTCTATACATAAATGCTTTTAAGAAACATTCTCACCATTTATCTCTCATTCACTCCAATATTTTGAAAGACTTTCGAGGAAAGAAAAAAGAAATTCTTTCCTCAATGTTTTTCTTTCTTGGGTTGTTATATTACCACTACAATTTTTATTTGATACATCACATTTTAATTACAGTTAAGTTCGTTAATCTTTGCTAATCGTAGAAATTATTTTATTAACTTTTTTTTTTTGCATTAAATTATTTACTTCAATCTTCCATTAATTAGTACGTTTCAGTTTTAATAATGATTTATATCAAATATTTTAATTTCATGTTTGAAATTAGAGATTTTTATATATTTATTTTTTAAAGATATGATTAAAAATAAGTTGTTTTACTCCATTTCAACAAAATTTTGGACATGAAACTATCATCAAATACAGAATATGTTAATTAATGAAAAGTTTAAGAATAAAATGACATGAAAAATCGTTAACGATATAAGTGCTATAATGAGCAAAAATTAAGAACTTTAAATAGAATTAAAAGATAGTGAAAGAAATAAAAATTGTAGTGTGATTATAATTACCTTCTCTCTTTTTCCTTGTACGAGCTAAGCAATTATTAATTACCAGCTCTTTTGATTGATTATATACAATATTTTTTAATGAAAATTTTATGAATATATTTTCACATAGAAGTCTATTATCTATAAAAATTTACAAAGGAAAATGAAAGTATAATTATAAAGGAAAATGTTATTTGTACATCAGGGTTGACACTCCGGTGTACACTCCCCTCACATGAGGGGATGGATCCTACAACAATAAAAAAATCTTGGGATCCCCCATATAAGGAGAATGTATACCGAAGTATTAACCTCGATGTACATGTAGCAAAACTCAATTATAAAACCCGAATCGGACCGAACCTGAATTGGTCCTAAGGAACTTATATAATTGGATTGCATTTTACCCAGTCTTAAGTTGGGTAAACCACCAACCCAATTGACTAAATCTGCTACGCGTATTCAAAAAATAAAATTTCTGGGATTAGTTATTTGACCACCAAATTTAGAAGGTAGCAGCTGAGAATTTGTTGGAACAGATTCTTGTTGTCAAATTTATGTATTTACAAATTATATTTTTATAATGCATTGTATATAGTTAACTTCAAATATTTTTGTAAAAGAACATAAGTTAGTTGGTTGTTTAAGAGTGTTTTTAAATGTTTATACATTACGAGTTAAATGAAAATATATTAAGTTGTATATTTTAAGAAATATGAGGATAAAATCATGTTTGATAAGCTTAAATTATAGTTTTAACATTCGAATAAATAAACAGTTTCTCTTTTTGTATCAAATCATTCTTTTGTGGATTTGTTATGTAAAGAGATTATATTGTACGCAAGTAGTTGGCCAATTCCTAATCAGATACCTAACATGTTCTATAAAAAAACTATCTTCTTATCGTTCATGCACAACCTATGAGAATAACTGTTATCCACCATTCTCTGAAATGTTAGTTATAGATCGGATAACTAAGAATCAAGGTTCGGTATCTTAAAAGATAGAACTTAGATCTTGGGTTGTTGTCAATCTTAAATCAGTGGTTGATAAGTTGAGAGATCTCCTTGACTTGATCAGAAGAGCTTACTTGTTGAAGAGTTCACACACGTCAGCTTGGTACCGTGACCCAATATTTGATTGATAGAGGTCGGAGTTGAAGTATATGAGACGATTTATTAAAAAAAAATATAATGACATAACAGAGGAAGTTCTCTCACTTGGTAGCAGCACTGTCCAAACCAACCAGTTAGGAAGATGACACGATGGTTTAAGGTGCACATCTAAAGCTTGAGTGCCATAATAACCCCCTCTAGTCGAGCTTACCAACCAATCAAATTTTTTCACATGGACCATGGTACATAATCCTAGACCAAAATGCTATAGCTTGACATGACCAGAGCAACAAGCTTGAATCCATCGACTTATATAAAGGGCCAAAGTGTGAATGACTTGAGAATTAGAACTTACTTATCCTCTCTCTACAGTTACCAAATTTTAACATTATATCACTTTTATTTAATTGTAATCAATAGATGTTGATAAAAAAAAAAATATCACATCATTTTTGCAATCAACAAGAGGATAGCTTTAAGTCTATTCGACATTACTTAAGATACCAAATAATGTTTAAAATCTTTGTAGTAAGTGGGGGACTTGGGTCAGACAATCAATCATTCACAAATTTCGCATGGAACTAATACCTTTCATTTCCTACCTCATGAAAAACCTTTTTCGCCACAATAATACCTTAAAAATATTTTTAAAATTCAAAAAGTAGAGATTAAGTTATCGTGACATGAATGGAATATTATTATACAAATTGCAATAAAATAATAGCTAATAATACCTTAAAATATTTCTAAAATTAAAAAGTGGGGGAGTAGGGCAATGATACCTTAAAATATTTCTAAAATTGAAAAATTAGAGATTAAGTTATCTTGATATGAATGGAATGTTATTATACAAATTGCAATAAAGTAATTGCTAATGATATCAATGCATCGGCAGGGCGGCGATTCTTGCATTGTCCTTAGCATCAGTTATTGGTTTACACTTTTTACAAGACAAATAAAGTACAACTACTCCATTATTGAAGTTGATAAAATTACTATTTAGTCATGCCTTTGACTTGATTACGTTTTCTCATACCTATTCATTTGGAAATTTGCCCTAAAAAATTGTATTGAGGATTCCATTCTTGATGATTCCCACGTAGTCTGGAGGGCTCTTGTGGCTGAAATGAAGCCCTTGTACCAAGTGGCTTATCATAATTAACATGGTGAAGCCCAAATCTTATAGTATATCCAGATATCCATTCAAAGTTGTCCACCAAGGACCATGCAAACTATCCCCTCACATCAGCTCCTTTTCTGCACAAAATCACAAATATATATATGGCACGTTTTTTTCTGGACTCTAATGCATAGATAGGACCTGTTCGACAATTAAAAATTGTTTTTCGAAGAAACTGGCTTACGAAACTATTTTAGTAGAAGTAGAACTCTTGGCAGACGTGTCCATAGTGCCCAAATAAGCACTTAGAAAGTTGCTTTTGAGCATGACAAAAGTGTTCTTTGTTATCTTCTTTGGATTAAGATACCTTATTGCCTTAGCCAAGGATTCCAAATAGCAATCCATGAACTCCATTCTTTTGAAATCATTGAGGGAATCTTCTAAAGATTAAGAGAGCCAAACCCTGCAAGATTTTCATTTTAGCACTTTCGAAACGACATCTAAAAGTTCAATCAAGCTTATCCGTTTTTCAGAGATGAACATCGGAGTGTTGTTGTAACTGTCCTTTATGTATGTTACGATCTTCTCCATTCCTTTGAGGGTACTCATGTAGCCAATCTACTGCAGTCTTTTAGAATAATAAATATCTAACAATTTTACTTACAGATTTACTAATACTAAAAAGGCTAATTAGAGGTAATATGACTAAGCTGACGATTGAGTTTTACTTACAGATTCGCCAATAAATGCACCATCTTTAAGGGCAATTATTAGAGTATAACCCTCAGACATGGAGATTCCTGCCCCAGATTCACATTCAGAGTATAAGCAATCTTTGCTTTAGAAACTGGTATTATGATTAATGCCAATGAAATCCAATCCATTTCTCAATTTCTTGAGATCTTTTCTAGAAAATACAGGCAATAAAGATCCCAGAATCTGATGCATTTCTTGAGGATACTTTCCAGTTATTATAGTCCAAGAACCTGCAATTCATGGCTTTTAGATTTTGAGTAAATAAGGCCATCAAACACGGCAATAGACAAGATTCTAACTACTTTTTCTTAGTATTATCCAACGTTTTACAATCCTTCTTAACAAGAAACTTATCAATTCAAGTAGAAAGACTGAGCTCGCTCAGCTACGGATTTATCCTCCTTAGAATAGCTAAAGGGCTCGTGCCATTGCCAAATGGCATTCATAACAATTCCAGCGCTACTGCCTTGTTTTTTCTGAATATTGACAAAAAAACACGCACATATACAGTGAAATCTTTCCATAATTTATTCTCACTTCGATGATTTTTCTTTTTTTTTTTTTGGCATAGAAAGTTATGCCACAACCTGGTATTTAGTCCGGTAAATGTTGACAGCAACTGAATGGGACAAGATCATGTTATGTGCAGAAATTAAAGCTTTTTTTTTCTCTCAGAATGGCCTTTGCTGCAGTTACCAAATGAACCAGAGCAGCTAGGAGCAGGATATATTCCTGATCTATATCCTCGAACAGCCATTACATTAGGTTCATTGAAGGTCACCCAGTATATAAGTCGATTCCCAAAATATTTGAAGCATACGTCTGCATAATATTCAAAAATCTTTCCTGCAAAATGTATGCTTAGTTTTTAAAAGCATCATTATTTATCCTTCCGAAAAGCTGATATGTTTCCTTCATAACATTAATTTCGTCTTAAATATCGATGAAGCAGAATGCAGCTCTTTCTTCAAGTTCTTGAGGGATGTCATATTGATTCAGTGTGACAAATGGTTGCATCCCTGGAAATGAAATTATCCAAACAGAGTCAATTATGCATGTTTGGTGCATAGGACTAAACAATATGGCAGGCTCATTTGGCGGGACTTTTGATAAGCCAAAAATTACTTCTTCTTGGTCTAAAAGGCTGATTTTTTAACATGTTCCAATAATTTTCTGGAACTAATTTGCTTGACTAGCAAAGCTTTCAAAGGGAAAGAGCTTATTCAAGAAGCAGAAGTCCAGCCAAACAGGTCCTATAGTACATTGACAAGATTTTAACCTTTTTTTACATGGTTCATTTCTATACTATACTGTACTGTACTGTATAGTCTTAGACAAGCCACAAACGGAATTGTTTTTGTATTTTAGCTCCCGTTTGACCTCCATTACCTGAAAATGAAAATGAGGGGAATAGTATTTTTTAGAAAAATGAGTGGTTGAAAATGAAGAAAAAGTTTTCGATTTACGTGTAATATTATTTTATGAAAGATTGTGTGGTTGAAAATAGGAGAGAGAAAAATAGAATGTAATGTAATTGAATTTAATGGGGATCAAACGGGGACTTAGTCTTAGACCTGTACTTATTAGGGTTATATGATTCCAGCAAGCAAACTATGTAGCCTTTACAAAGGAGAGCATCAAGGACCTCATTTTTGTGATTGATACCTGCCGTGTTCACTTTCCCAAATATCCCCTCTGGTTCAAGAATTAATTAGTAAAAACTAGTCAGTGAAGAAACAATTTTTAACAACAAATATTTAAGGTCCTTTTCCTTTACATGAATCTTTCCCACTTTTTCGTTTCGTTGCTCGTTAGTGATGGAAGGAACAAATAAATATGCTGAAGGAAATTTATCTGTTCAAATGCAAAATTTAAAACGTACTGGGCAGAATCCTTGTCCATGATATAGACAATCGGAAGCTGTTTACACCAAGATTCTCAATGAATTCAATATCCTTCTGCTTTCAGCATCTTCAAAACCATTAAATTTTAGTTAAATCTTACTCAGGGGCGGACCTAGACCGTTCGAACTGTGGGGTCAAAATTTTTTTTTTCGAACAACGTATCATGAACAAAAAGGAAAAATCGATTGTTTGCTGTTCATGTTCGATATTTGCACTTTGGGAAGAAATCGATGGATTATATGATATATTTATGGACTAAATAATGAATATGGATATAGATTTAGAATTTGAAATTTTTGAAGCAGAAAATTAAGTTTTCAAAAAAAAAAAAAAAAAAAAAAAATCCAGAAAACTGTGGGGTCATTTGACCCCACATGACCCCATGTGGGTCCGCCCCTGATCTTACTAGCTAAAGCTATTAGAACTTTAACAACCCTATGACAAGCTGTGTAATTATGCATTAAATTATGTAAAATATTCGAAATTTTGCTCTTTATCGGGAGATTATCTGCTCAGTGCACATGAACTGCTTTATTTAACAAACTTAAATAAGAAGAAATCATTTGAAGCAATTTTGAACAAAGTTTGAGCTTACAAGTCTTGTCATTTCATCCTCCTTGTTAGTAGCAGCGAGGGTTGGACATGGACGAAAAATAAGTTAAGATGTCGAGTATTGAATACTTGAAGACAAGTTGATTTTGGCACTCGAAGTGAGAGATACATGTGAAATGCATGGAATCATAGATGCCAATAATTGGTTGTAGTCGTGGTACATGTCCATCACCACATATAGATTGGTTTACATACATATGTTGTCGTGAGATATGATTGGATAAAATTTCTTCAATCAAATAAAATAAGAAACTTCTTTACTCTTTTCTTGACACCTCATTTATATGTAAAACTTTTTGTAATTCCATATGTATAAGTAATAATTGTCATCAAAGAGCCCTTTGGTTCAAGTAAAAGGGCACCCTCAGGTCCCCCACTCTGAGAAGAGAATCTTTAGTGGGGCGGGCGCACCTCAGTGGGGTGGGCGCACTAATGCTGAGACACCATCTCGGCGGGTGACCCACACACCTCTGGAGGTGTGGTGGGCCACCCGTCAAGGTGCCTCAACCTGATAGGGCTATCGCAAAATCACGTTGTACGACTGCCCTATTAAAGTTTCTTTCTACTGCAAGAGTAGGTTTCTTCAATATGTTGTGTGGTGCGGGACACACAGAAATCATTTTAAATGGGACACATAATGTGCATATATGCATGACAACAAGAACCCTGACTGGTTAATGCGGTGTGTGTGTGGGCCACCCGTCGAGATGCCTCAACCTGATAGGGCGATCGCAAAGTCACATTGTACGATTGCCCTATTAAAGTTTCTTTCTACTGCAAGAGTAGATTTCTTCAATATGTTGTGTGGTGCGGGACACACAGAAATCATTTTAAATGGGACACATAATGTGCATATATGCATGACAACAAGAGCCCTGACTGGTTAATTACATAAAGTCTTTCCCCTTTCTTGAAAAAGATGTGGCCATAATACTGTACAATTTACACACTTCTGACAAGGGAAAAGAAAGGGAAAACGACTTCAATAAATGACAAGATCATACAATTTTAATCATAATGATACTTGCTTTATAAATAAATATAGTTTCAAGTATGAAGTACGAAAAATTATAATGGCATTATAATGAAAAGGGATAATGAGTGCCACAAAATTTATAGATAGTAAATAGGTAGTAGTTGTGAATGTGTTATAAAAATGAATATTTGACTTCAAATTAATATTTGGGTCAACCATACGATTTATTCGAACATTTAAAGAAATTAAATTCTTATTATTATTATTTTTTGATATCCAGGTGTCCACCTTACAACGACTAATTTTGGGGTCTACAATCCAGCCCCTCTTCACGCAGACCATTTAAACCACGGGTTGTGTCCCAAATCGATCAGGGTCCAAGAGCCCTCCCAACTGAACTGTCAAAGTGTCGAGCGAGTTAAATCCATGTATGTGCCTTGCTTTTCAGGAGAACTCCTGCCTTCCAGGAAATATCTTACCTTCTAAGAGAAAGTCTGTCTTTCAAGAGCCCATGAATCGTACTCGCGACTTCTAAACTGTTCGCCTTGAAGAACTCCTTCCTTTGCCAAAGGTGATCTATGTCTAATTTTTCATAATTATGCTCTACAAGATCATGTCAATCTCATGAATGTTTAGGGGTAAAGTTCACATTGATTAAATAAATAAATCTATTAACTAACAAATAAGAATTTGGACAACTGCTCTTAGAAACATCAATTCTTAATGATGAACCAGAGAGGATGGAGATTTTAGAAGGGGGAAAAT
>NW_019255594.1:0-1154 GCF_002742605.1 Olea europaea var. sylvestris | reverse complement strand
AAAAAAAGATGTATCTATGTAAAGTTACCTTATTGAAGGTAACTAAAGAAGACGGAAGCAGTTAGGGGATGAACGGAAAGGTTAAATGTGTGGCAACTCTTTATGGCGGCTCTTCACTTCCAATTAAATCAGTAAATTGTAGTCTTGTATTTCTGGGTTTCTAAGCTGAGGGGGAGAATTTCACATTTAGATGCAAATTGAATGAAGAATAGGAATAGAGTTTTATGTTTTCGTACGGGTTTGATTCATAAATCGACCTGACCCATTTGTCAATTCAAATGACCTAACGACTTATTTAATGTGACTGACATTTGTACTTTTTGAAACAAGTAGCATAGCTTATGTGTCCTGATTTTATTGACAACACGGTTCTTAATGATGGGACACAATTTGAATACAATTTTGGAATTAGAAATTACAGGCAGGGTATTCTTATCCAAATAATTGGAAAATGGACATTGCGAAAACTTTGGACATTTTTGCAAATGCCCATATAAAAATGGACATTTCTGGCAATTTCCTCTTTCTTATTTTATAGACTTTTGTTACTTTCCTTATTTCAAATCTAGATATTTACTGTTTGTTTGTTTCTTTTTATTGTTAGAATTACATTAATTAAAGTTGTGAAATCGAAAATATACATTCCTCAAGTGGTTGACAATTCGAACTCAAAAAGTTCACTTTATTATTTGAATGCGACCCGTGCATTTACGGTTTGTACTTCATAGCAGACATTTGTCAACTAAAAATTTCAATCCAATGCAAGCACTCTATCAGAGCATCATAAGTACTGGAGCTAAAATCATTGTCATCCTCGGATTCAAAAATATCAAACAATTCAAGAGCCTCGCGGTACCACTTATACATAACCAACTTCTCTAACTGACCAAAAATTCTAGAATCAAACTTTGAACCATCCAAATGGACTTCTATTTGTTCTTTTAGATTTTTATCTTATGTTTCTAACGGTTTAGGCATGGGTCGGGGCCTTAAGCCTATCCAAAAAAGAACATCGAAATTGGAAAAATGGGACTCTGTATTTTGCCTTTTAAACAAAGAGATGTCCATTTGCTAATAAAAAGTGGTTTCTGAATAATAAATTTTGGGAGCTTGAAGGGAAGGAAGAAGAAGATTTGTGGTGTGGTGTGGTGTGG
>NW_019255593.1:0-1154 GCF_002742605.1 Olea europaea var. sylvestris | reverse complement strand
CCCCAAGGTTGGTAAATATTACAAAATATTGTTGTATGGTGGGGGCCTGAAAGAGAACCAACTTGATTTAAGAACTAAGTAATTCTCTCAAGAATCATCATATTCCCAACAAACAAAGCATACGAGGTCCCTTATCCCTTTGATTAAGATCAATAAATTATATTTTTCTCAAGGAAAAAACAATATTACTAAGAAGAAGAATCTTTGATTATTTAATTAAAAGTAAATACCCCTCAAATAAAGCATGCTTGTAACTTTATAGTCTCTAAGTTGGTGAGTGTTTGAAGACTACAAACTTGCAATAGTTAGTGTGGATAATTAGAGCCTAATTTATTCTCTACCTCTAATCACGTGGACGTCTGGATTAGATATAATTAAAGAAGTGTAACATGAAAAGACGGGGAATAAATATTATGAACATGCAAACAAATACAAGTAAACTTCTTATCTTATATCGATTCTTATAGACGTCAAAAAACTTGACAACAAACTCATTGATTGACAAAGAATACGTAAGATTGGAGAAGAAATGAGAAAACTTCGTCGTTTGACAATTGTGTTACGGCCGACTATTAAGTTTTATTTATTTATACAATAAGTAAAACTTTATATGCATTAGCATACTACACTAAACAACGATTTGACAATACCTAACCACAAAATGTTAAGAGGTGCATCTAAAGCCACAATTATTTGAAGCAATTCTTAGTATTAAAGTGCAACCTATAAAGATCAGTGTCCCCTGCACCACATAAATCCAGTGACTAAATTTTCAACCACCATTTGTCAATACCGCTTATATAAATTCATGTCCCTTCACCCTCATTATAGTACCACTTAATCCATTTGTACAGAAATTTTTTCACAAAATTTGGCCAGATTACTCTCATTTGTGGGACCCACCTTGAATAAAAAATTGCCAAAAAAATTCCACCCACTCCCCTATTGTATGTTCTGGTAGGATTCTGTCCTGCCTGTACACACAGTAGGTTTGATATAGTACTGCCCATTTTATTTATGTATCTAGCCTGACAAGTCATTCGAAATTAATGTCTATATAATGACTAGTTTGACATGACTTTTAAAACTAAAAAGATGCTTTTACATGTGTTAAGATAGTTTTTTAAAGTACTTTGTCTGATTAGAATTTTTTT
>NW_019255592.1:0-1154 GCF_002742605.1 Olea europaea var. sylvestris | reverse complement strand
CTTAATTAGAATCCATTCCCATGGTGGTAATATTTTAAGCCTCCATTTGGCTACCAATTTATAATCTATTCATAAATTCAATCAAAATCAAACATTAATTTTAACGATATATTCACATCTACTACTTATTTATTATACTAACATTTTGTGGGATCCAATACCATTCCTCTGACTACGTATCTTCATAAATGATTTGTAAATTCTCCAAATTTTCTAAATTTGTAAAAATATTTGAATTGTGCAGGCAAACTGGACTCTGGAATACTCCAAACTTAAAGCTAGAATTGAACTTCTGCAGAGGAATCATAGGTAAAAATTTATTCAGTACATTCAAGAGATATGAGTAACACAAGGATAACTGTTTATGGTTTCTCTTTATAATTTGTTTGCCCTCTCAGCCACTATATGGGAGAAAATCTTGACTCCATGAGCCTGAAAGATCTTCAAATGTTGGAGCAACAGATCGACACTTCTCTTAAAAACATTCGATCTAGAAAAGTACGACGTAATTGTATATATTTCCGCATAACCTTTTGCCAAAATCATTTCACTACATTTAATTTAATTTCTGTGCGACATTCTAAAGGAGCTATGGTTTTTGTTTGCAGAATCAACAGTTGCAGGAATCGATCTCTGAGATGCAGAAAAAGGTTGTCTTTTAAGCACTCGTATTTTAAATCTTAAAGTTATTACTGCTTATGATATAAATAATCGCCGTGCCTGGTGCTCTCAAATTAGTCTGCTGCAAAAGTTTGTAGTGATCACAATATACATTCCTATAAGAATAAAACTTGCATTTGTAACATTAATGAGGCTTAATAGTGTCACTGCACAAGTTTCTGGCATTCGATTAGTACATATTATAATGATAATCACATTAAGAAATAATTATATTTACTCTAAATGTTCAACCAAGTAGATATTGTTCAAGTAAATGGTGAAAATGCACTTTTGGGCTGACCCTCTTACGGTTTGCTACGATGGGTTTTTCCTTTCTGTTAATGTATATACAATGTAAATGTTAGTTAGTTCCACATTGGTTAGAAAGGAAAACATTCATCTGAAATTAGACTATAAATAGGATACCTCTCTTGTAAACAAATCACACTATTCAATACAATTCTCTTCTCTTTGTATTGTCTTATTTTCTCTCT
>NW_019255591.1:0-1154 GCF_002742605.1 Olea europaea var. sylvestris | reverse complement strand
ATTCGCCAAAAAACGAAAAAACTTGAAGTTATCATGAAATCAAAAACCACTTTTAATTGACTAGATTCCAATCGAATTAGACTGGCAATTCGCCAAAAAACGAAAAAACTTGTAGTTATCATGAAATCAAAAACCACTTTTAATTGACTAGATTCCAATCGAATTAGACTAGCAATTCGCCAGAAATGAATTAACCTGAAGCTATCATGAAATCAAAAACCACTTTTCATTGACTAGATTCCAATCGAATTAGACTGGCAATTCGCCAAAAAACGAAAAAACTTGTAGTTATCATGAAATCAAAAACCACTTTTAATTGACTAGATTCCAATCGAATTAGACTAGCAATTCGCCAGAAATGAATTAACCTGAAGCTATCATGAAATCAAAAACCACTTTTCATTGACTAGATTCCAATCGAATTAGACTGGCAATTCGCCAAAAAACGAAAAAACTTGTAGTTATCATGAAATCAAAAACCACTTTTAATTGACTAGATTCCAATCGAATTAGACTAGCAATTCGCCAGAAATGAATTAACCTGAAGCTATCATGAAATCAAAAACCACTTTTCATTGACTAGATTCCAATCGAATTAGACTGGCAATTCGCCAAAAAACGAAAAAACTTGTAGTTATCATGAAATCAAAAACCACTTTTAATTGACTAGATTCCAATCGAATTAGACTAGCAATTCGCCAGAAATGAATTAACCTGAAGCTATCATGAAATCAAAAACCACTTTTCATTGACTCGATTCCAATCGAATTTGACCAGCAATTTGCCAAAAATGAACAAACCCGAAGTTATCAGGATATCAAAAACCACTTTTCATTGCTAGATTCCAATCGAATTTGACTAGCAATAACCCAAAAATGAACAAACCCGAAGTTATCATGAAATCAAAAACCACTTTTCATTGACGCGATTCCAATCGAATTTGACTACCAATTCGCCAAAAACGAACAAACCCGAAGTTTTCATGAAATCAAAGACCACTTTTGATTGACTCGATCCCAATCGAATTAGACTGGCAATTCGCCAAAAACGAAAAAACTTGAAGTTATCACTAAATCAAAAACCACTTTTCATTGACTAGATTCCAATCGAATTAGACTAGAAATTTTCCAAAAACGAATTAACCCGAAGTTATG
>NW_019255590.1:0-1154 GCF_002742605.1 Olea europaea var. sylvestris | reverse complement strand
AGGCCTCACCTGGTCTATGTAAGACATGCCCCAACCAAATCATCCTTTTCTTAATTTTTACTCACCCTGTTGGCTTAAATTCTCGTTTCTGATCTTATTCGACTACATATTCATCTTGACTTCCTTGTTTTCGTAACATTTATCTTGATTTCCTTGTACATTGTTTCTAGTTCAATATATTTTCTTGAGGACAAATGGTGAACACAGTTCTGTTTCTTGACATTGTCACGTACATGAAGTGGATTTATTTCAGAAATAAGAAAGAAATGATAAATTACTTTCCTCCATGATACAGATTGTCCAAATTCTCTACAATAGTTGAAAAGTTTACTGATGTTAATAAATGCTAGAATTATCATTTTTTTCTGTTATTTTGAAACTATTTATACCAGTTTGAAATATGTATCTACAGTTTTTTTATGCAAGTACTAATATTTTACTCAAAAATGAGTATTTCAATGTATAGTTGACTTGTGTGCATGTGTGTTACATCTATGTGTGTGTACGTGTATGTATAATTATGTACATCTGAAACACTTTCTGCATTTTGGCCTTAACAATCGTGTTTGATAACTCTGCAATTTCATGGGTTCTTTCCCACTTTGCAATTCCAATTTGCAGTTATAAATTATTTATAACTCACAAAGTCTGTAATATAATTCTATCACGATTCCAACTTCATTTATATTGGGTCTCAAAAGAGTTTTGGTATCAACTTGCAGGTTTGCCACCCACATTCGTGAAGTTTGTGTACTCACTGCACCGTTCTTTGCATCGAACACCACTCTTGTTGCTTACTTTTTTGGGAAAGAGTTATGGGACTCGGGGGCAGGACTTGTAGCAGCTGTGTTAATTGCTATTTGCCCTGGTTACATCTCAAGGTCGGTTGCAGGTTCATATGATAATGAGGGGGTTGCTATATTTGCGCTGTTGCTCACTTTCTATTTATTTGTCAAGGCTGTGAATACTGGTTCACTTGCTTGGGCTGTGGCCTCTGCTTTCGGGTACTTCTACATGGTTTCAGCATGGGGTGGTTATGTTTTCATCATTAATTTGATCCCACTATATGTAATGGTTCTGTTGATTACTGGGAGATACTCGATGAGATTGTACGTAGCTTATAACTGCACTTATATCTTGGGGATGTTGCTCGC
>NW_019255589.1:0-1154 GCF_002742605.1 Olea europaea var. sylvestris | reverse complement strand
TGGATACTATATTGGTGGTTCTTGAATAGCACTTGGGTTGTTTTCTCGGGTGCTTTGGTGGTGCAAAGGATTCCAAATGCTGCAAAGAGAGGATTAACCGGGGCAGCCCAAGAAACAAAGTAAGACCCTTTCTTTGCGTAACTAGAATTTAAGTTCCCGTTTCTTGTTCTTTCCCTTTTGTATAGTTGTCAGAGGAATTGTGGAAGTCTTGATTGTTTATCGATTTTCTTCATCGTTTTCATCTGTTAAAATTGAACAAGCTGGTTTCAAGTTGTGGGTTATCATTTGTTCGAGTATCTTATGGTAAACGTTGATTCTTCTTTCTTGATGTAGCTTTAAATTTTGTTTATTGACCAAATTTTGAAACCTATGTTTCATTTTCCCCGCAGTTAGCTTGTTGTACCGAAATTTTGTGAAAAGCACAAACCAATTCTTGATTTGTTCTTTCTCTAACAGCTTTAAGCTTTGAGAACATGTTATTAGTATATCTGTATTTTGATTTTTTGTTTGGATTTTGGGTTTTCTGAATTTAATCATATTACTAAATACATCTCTTTTCTGAAATTTTTTTTAATGTGATGTAGTTTCAATTTACATCCTGTCACTAACATGTTTGCTGCTAGTCATGGGCGGACCTATAGGGGTGGGGGGGGATTATAGGGTCAATTGACCCTCTAGATTTTGGAAAAAAGAAAAATTTTGTTTAGCCTTTTTTTTTTTTTAGAAGATACCTTATAAATTTTATTTTTGACCCCCTAACTCAAGTCATCTAAGTCCACCCATGCTAATAGTACTTGAGTAGGGAAAATTGTTCGACATGATGCAGCAAAAATTTGCAGGGATAGTGGAAGAGGTGGGAATGCAAATGAGACTAGAAGAAGCAGGCCTTCATCATCATACGTTCTCAATTCAAAGTTGTCTTGAACTTTAGTTGCTCGATGCACTATACTATAATGAATACATGGATGCCATCGATGTGTTAAATTTGAATAATTTTACCGCTATTTTATCTTAGATTAAACACATAGACTGAAAGCTATTGTTATTTCTAAATTTTTACCAAAAGTCATAATAGAGTAAAATAGATGCTAATTATTCAACGAGTGTTTGTCACTCATAACAGAGTTAAATAGATACTAATTATTCAACAAACG
>NW_019255588.1:587-1155 GCF_002742605.1 Olea europaea var. sylvestris | reverse complement strand
TGACGAAATTGCCGCCAGCGCGATTTTTATTTCCGATCAAACTACGAAATTTCAGCCAATTCCGACACAGTCGAAAAAAAGACGAAATTGCTTCCGGCGCGATTTTTGTTTCCGATCAAACTGTCAAATTTGAGCCCATTCCGACACAGTCGGTAAAAATGACGAAATTGCCCCCGGCGCGATTTTTATTTCAGATCAAACTGCCAAATTTCAGCCAATTCCGACACAGTCGCGAAAAATGACGAAATTACACCCGGCGCTATTTTGTTCCCGATCAACCTGTCAAATTTGAGCCCATTCCAACACAGTCGAGAAAAATGACGAAATTGCCGCCGGGGGGATTTTTATTTCCGATCAAACTGCCAAATTTCAGCCAATTCCGACATAGTCGAGATAAATGACGAAATTGCCCCCGGCGCGGTTTTTGTTTCCGATAAACCAGTCAAATTTTAGCCAATTCCGACACAGTCGCGAAAAATGACGAAATTACACCCGGCGCGATTTTTGTTCCCGATCAACCAGTCAAATTTGAGCCCATTCCGACACAGTCGAGAAAAATGACGAAATT
>NW_019255588.1:0-408 GCF_002742605.1 Olea europaea var. sylvestris | reverse complement strand
AAATGACGAAATTGCATCGGCGCGATTTTTGTTTCCGATCAACCAGTCAAATTTTAGCCAATTCCGACACAGTCGCAAAAAATGGCGAAATTACACCCGACGTGATTTTTTTTTCCGATCAACCTGTCAAATTTGAGCCCATTCCGACACAGTCGAGAAAAAGGACGAAATAGGCGCCGGCGCGATTTTTATTTCGGATCAAACTCCCAAATTTCAGCCAATTCGGACACAGTTGAGAAAAATGACTAAATTGCCCCCGAAGTGGTTTTTGTTTCCGTTCAACAAGTCAAATTTTAGCAAATTCCGACACAGTCGCGAAAAATGGCGAAATTACACCCGGCGCGATTTTTGTACCCGTTAAACCTGTCAAATTTGAGCCCATTCCGACACAGTCGAGAAAAATGACGA
>NW_019255587.1:0-1155 GCF_002742605.1 Olea europaea var. sylvestris | reverse complement strand
CCCCCGGCGCGATTTTTGTTTCCGATCAACCTGTCAAATTTGGGCCATTCCGACACAGTCGAGAAAAATGACGAAATTGCCCCTGGCGCGATTTTTATTTCAGATCAAACTGCCAAATTTAAACCAATTCCGACACAGTCGAAAAAAATGACGAATTTACCCCCGTCGCGGTTTTTGTTTCCGATCAACAAGTCAAATTTTAGCCAATTCCGACACAGTCGCGAAAAATGACGAAATTACAACCGGCGCGGTTTTTGTTCCCGATCAACCTGTCAAATTTGAGCCCGTTCCGACACAGTCGAGAAAAATGACGAAATTGCCCCCAGCACGATTTTTATTTCAGACCAAACTGCCAAATTTCAGCAAATTCCGACACAACCGAGAAAAATGACAAAATTGCACCCGGCGCGATTTTTGTTTCCGATCAACCAGTCAAATTTTAGCCAATTCAGACACAGTCGCGAAAAATGATGAAATTACACCCGGCGCAGTTTTTGTTCCCGACAAACCTGTCAAATTTAAGCCCATTCCGACAAAGTCGAGAAAAATGACGAAATTGCCGCCGACAAGATTTTTATTTCCGATCAAACTGCCAAATTTCAGCCAATTCCGGCACAGTCGAGAAAAATGACGAAATTGCCACCTGCGCGGTTTTTGTTACCGATCAACCAGTCGAATTTTAGGCAATTCCGACATAGTCCCGAAAAATGACGAAATTACACCCGGCGCTATTTTTGTTCCCGACCAACCTGTCAAATTTGAGCCCATTCCGACACAGTCGCGAAAAATGATGAAATTACACCCGGCGCTATTTTTGTTCCCGACCAACCTGTCAAATTTGAGCCCATTCCGACACAGTCGCGAAAAATGATGAAATTACACCCGGCGCTATTTTTGTTCCCGACCAACCTGTCAAATTTGAGCCCATTCCGACACAGTCGCGAAAAATGATGAAATTACACCCGGCGCTATTTTTGTTCCCGATCAACCTGTCAAATTTGAGCCCATTCCGACACAGTCGAGAAAAACGACGAAATTGCCCTCGGCGCGATTGTTATTTCCGATAAAACTACCAAATTTCAGCCAATTCCGACACATTCGAGAAAAATGGCGAAATTGCCCCCGACGCTGTTTTTGTTTCCGATCAACAAGTCA
>NW_019255586.1:0-1155 GCF_002742605.1 Olea europaea var. sylvestris | reverse complement strand
TAATAGATGGTTACAAAAATATATAAATAAAAGCATGATGCATACTAGCGCAAAATAATCCTGACATCTTGAATTATGAATGAATTTGGTTCAAAAACTCTTATCCCATCTTTCTGTGTTTGGTAATCTTGATTGTATATAACAACTAAAATTTTTGAAACGCATCCCTCAATTATATTCAATATCGTCTACTCTAGTTAACTAAATTATTAATCTCTGTGTTTGAATTATGAATTTGCTTGAAAGAAAAATTTTGGATTATGTTAAATTTTAAACTTATGTCTCCACAATATTGTACTGAAAAAGAAAGAGTATTTCAATATTTTATTGTAAGGAAAGAAGAAAACAAGGAAGAAACAGTATAAACCATAATAAGAACTAGAACAAGCACACTAACCTCTTCAATACTCGAAGACTCCACCATTATTTTACGTAGTCTCTCGGGAACATTTAAGTCTTTTTCGGAGCACACAAACTTGTAAAGCTTTGGCATCCCTGTTTGATCTACAATCAACTCCGGAATTCCGTCTACATCAGAACTTATAATTGACAAAACTTGAAGCTCTGGAAAGCTGTTTTCTCCTGAGAAATCGAACGTGATTGATTGGCTGTATTTGCGACAAAACAAACGAAGGATCTCTAATCTGGGTAGTTCCTTTAGTACCTTCATTGGATCCTCAGTGAATACCATGTGTCTAAGGCTAAGGTAGATAAGGTTTGGAGGGAATTCAATGATGTCGGGAGTTAATGTATCACAAAATCTTCCTATGAGAGTCAACTTAGTAAGATGGTCATAGTGGGACAGGTTTAACCTCTTCTTAAACTCCTGATCCACAGCCAATTGCAAATTATGGAGCTTCTCCGATATGGGTGTTTTACCAGATATTACATTTATATGTTGGTCATTAATCCCAAATAAACCCAGCTCTCTCAAGTTGGAAAGTTTTTGTAATGATCTAGCTTTCAAAATGGTACCAGACACGTAATTTAAAGTTTCTATGTTCGGTAAACACACCTCATTTCTGACATTCAATTTTGTGCATTTGTTAGACTTAAACATTGCACCATAATCGGGTAAGAGTAAATGCTTCAAATGCTTCATCCTCAAAATAGTTCTTGGCAAATCACCATAAAAACCAAAATGTCCGTTTCCAA
>NW_019255585.1:767-1155 GCF_002742605.1 Olea europaea var. sylvestris | reverse complement strand
ACTGGTCGATCGGAAATAAAAATCGCACCGGGGGAAATTTCGTAATTTTTCGCGGCTGTGTCGGAGTGGGCTAAAATTTGACATGTAGATCGGAAACAAAAACCGCGCCGGGGCAATTTCGTCATTTTTCTCAACTGTGTCGGAATGGGCTTAAATTTAGCAGGTTGATCGGAAATTTAAATCGCGCCATGGGAGATTTCGTAATTTTTCTCGATTGTGTCGGAATGAGCTAAAATTTGACAGGTAGATCGAAAACAAAAATCGCGACGGGGCAATTTCGTCATTTTTCGCAACTGTGGCGGAATGGGCTTAAATTTGGCAGGTTGATCGGAAATAAAAATCGCGCCGGGGGCAATTTCGTCATTTTTCGCGACTGTGTCGAAATGGG
>NW_019255585.1:0-559 GCF_002742605.1 Olea europaea var. sylvestris | reverse complement strand
AATTTTACTGGTTGATCGGAAACAAAAATCGCGTCGGGGGCAATTTCGTCATTTTTCGCGACTGTGTCGGAATGGGCTAAAATTAGACTGGTAGATCGGAAACAAAAATCGCTCCGGGGAAATTTCGTCATTTTTCGCGACTGTGTCGGACTGGGCTTAAATTTGGCTGGTTGATCGGAAATAAAAATCGAGCCGGGGGCAATTTCGTCATTTTACGTGGCTGTGTCGGAATGGGCAAAAATTTGACAGGTAGATCGGAAACAAAAATCGCGCCAGGGCAATTTCGTCATTTTACGCGACTGTGTCGGAACGGGCTTAAATTTGGTAGGTTGATCGGAAATAAAAATCGCGCCGGGGCAATTTCGGTATTTTACGCAACTGCGTCGGAATGGGCTAAAATTTGACTGGAAGATCGGAGACAAAAATCGCGCCGGGGCAATTTCGTCATTTTTCGCGATTGTGTCGAAAAGGGCTTAAATTTGGCAGGTTTATTGGAAATAAAAATCGCGCCGGGGGCAATTTCGTCATTTTTCGCGACTGTGTCGAAATGGGCTAAAAT
>NW_019255584.1:29862-35959 GCF_002742605.1 Olea europaea var. sylvestris | reverse complement strand
ACTCCAATATGAGCATTGTGTCGGATGTTGAGTATAAGAATAGTTCTTGCCACCATATAATCTCAGCTTGTCTCAGTTGGCAAATTTATGATTTCTAAAGATCCTAAGCAGAACACTAAGAAGCAAACAGAAAACCTAAAGCAATATTAATATACATGCAGGAGTATTCCCATTTGTGCATGTGAACATGCACTCATAGAGAGGAAACTGTTAAATATCACAATTTGGTGAAGTTCAAATATAAAAGATCGGCAAAGCAGTAACTGCCTATTATTACCATAGGACCGGGCATTGGCATTGATGGGACGGACAGAGATCCTTGCACCCCCTATAGCTTTGTGAGGGAGGTAAATCGCGGAATGTGCCCCATCAGGCCAGAGAACAAGAGCTGCCTGTACGCTACGCCTACAAGGAGTCCAATTTCATGTCTCAGGAATAGAACCCCCACACTGTGGCTGTCAGCAAGACGTGAGATAACCTCACCTCCGTCCTTTGCACCATTGGGCTATGCCCGGGAGGCAATTGAAGGCATATTATGTGGTTGTATTTGGGGTGGAGGACAAGGTAAATGGGGATTCTGTAACATATGTAAATGGGAAGGAGGTTGTAGGTGAGACATGTTTAGTGGCGATGTAATTTTTGATCATTTCTCACGGTTAGAAAATGAAAAAGTAATAGATAACAGTAAGATTCAAACAACTTTTTTACGAGCTTCTTTTAGTGGTTTCATCAAGGATTCCATGGTATGCTGATTTTGTTAACTACTTGGCTTGTGGAAAGATGTCGCCTGAATTGACTTCTCATTAATAGAAGAAATTCTTGCATGGTGTCAAGTCATATTTATGGGATGATCTACTATTCTTCAAGAATTGTGCTGATATGATAACCAGGAGCTGAGTCTTGATGGAGGAAACACAATCAATTATGGAGCATTGTCACGCCTCATCTTTTGATCTTTCCATTAATTTATTTGTGTTTATTCTTGCGCATTACTTACAATTACCTGATCAATAATTGAATAATTAGATGTTCTTAATTTTGGCATTCGAGAGAAGGAGGTTTAGGTGTGATCTAAGAATAACAAAACTTAGATTTTGTATGTTTTGAGAGAAAAATATGAAATCTTTGAGGCTTATTTCACTTAATAACCACGTACTTGATAATTTCTATATGCTTGATTCGGAATAGATACTGGAATTAAAGTATCTTAGAGAAAGGTCCATTGAAATCAAAGTATCGAAGTCGAAAAACATTGTTGATAGGGTAGTAAAATCATTCCCTATGCTTTCTTACGTTGACAAATCTCTTATAAATGCTTTAACTTTCTTGAACTGTCATCACATCCACGTTAGATTAATATAAAAATATCGATTTTAAATTTAATTTTCTAGATAAAGTAAAAGCTAAAATAATCATGGTAATTGGTAGGAATCAAATATCGATCCTTATGGGTTTGACACTCTACTTCTAATATTACAAAATTTGATACCGTATACTTGCGACGATTTCACGTTGTAGAAAACGCGTGATAACATGCCTTTCTCTCCCTGCAAAATCACCCCAAACACTATGGGGAAAATAGAGGCCGTCTTCCATTGTTTCCGAAAATCGCCTCCCCCAAAACTTGAATCTCCTCATCTATATCCATCTTTTTCTCCCGCCTCCACAAAATTGTTTTTTTTTTTCCAATTTTTTTCCAACTTAGCAAAATCTCCAAAATTGTTTAGGTTTCTTCCTAATTCAATTGTTATTACGAATTCATCATCAAAAACCAACCACCACACAGGCTGATAAATTTATTTTATTTGAACTTCAAAAAATATAGATATTTAATAGTTCTTTTGAACAATTAAGCCTCTTTTATTGTTTATTTTGTTTATTAGGTGAAATTTGATGAATGGAAGTGGAATTGAAAGAAAGAAGTGAAAATTGGTGAAAAAGAGCAAGATTCAAAGTTTGGACATCAGGATGAAGATTCGAGAATGCCCATTTTTAACGTAGTAAATGTTCGAATTGGAAAAAAAGACATGTCTAGTAATTTGTAGTGCTTTGAGTTATCTTTTCTAGTGCACTTTGAATCGCCTTAGTCGGATACTGAATAATGTAATTTATGTGTGATTTTTTATTTCTTTTATTCAAGATTAAAGTTCCTTCATTATATATATGTGTTGTTTTTAATTATGTATTTAATGCTTTGAATTACTTAATCGATAATTTAATGACTTTGTGAATCTACTACGAATTGAGAGGTGAGTTTTAGATTTAGACCACATATTAAAATCTGGTAATTTAGTATAACTTGTAGAGATACATATCTTAATTGTTGCGGTTATTATATGAATTCTTAGAACAAATAATACGCTTAATTAAGACTGATTCACATAGAGATGAGATTGAATTAATTAAATAGACTCAATAAGAAATCGAGAGGGGTAAATTGAATACTTTGGAAAAATTTGACCTAATGCTGCAATAGTAATAAATATTGATTGGAAAATTAAAGGGGATCCATAGATAAAATTGTAAGTCTTAGCATCCACTGTCATACTTTTAAAACCCAAATTTGATAAATTGTGTGTGACTTTTATTTAGTTAGAATAATTTAAACACTAATCACAAACCTTATTATTTGTTTTCAATCAAATTAAAGTTTGGAATAATTTAACCAATGGTAGATAGTAGTGGGAACGATATCTTGATTTATTAGTCCAATATATTACTTGTTATGATTCATACACTTGCGGAATATAACAAACAAAACACAGACGTCACTCTCTATAATTGCGAAATTTCAAATGCTTGCGATTATTTTCTTTTTTAAATGGTGTAAAAAACTTGTTTTAAAACAATACTTCGTGTCAACAACAACTTCATGATTTGGCATCCACTAATTGTAATATTATGCCACAGGACTCCATTTGCCACATTATCAATTCCATTGCTTTTTCGAACGATCGTTGATTGAGCAACGGATGAGATTATATATTACAAAAGTTCATTGATTAATGGGAAACTTTTTAAATTTTAGTGAAAACTTTATGCAAAGTTCAGTGAATTAGATCAATAACCCTAGATATTTCAATTAGCAATGGATTAATAAGATAATCGAAAATAATTCATGCATCTACTTTAACTTGATTAGAAATAAAGTTGATTTTTTTGGGTGATCGTTGATTTTTGTTGGAGTGAGTGAATTAATGGACTTTACAGCACCACTATGACCCACGGTCTACCGGTGATAACAAATCAAATAAAAGTCCCTCGCTGAGAGCATCAAACGAACTCAGTCAGTCTCGACACAGGTCACTAAAAATAAACTAGTCTCCGCAATGAAGCTAAACATTTACTTATATTTCTAATTGACTTACTGAGGCACGTTTCTTCTACCATTTTGGGACTATCAACTAAAGTACTCAAGTCTAATGCTGATAGTTCTTTCTTCATTGTGCAGTGTGAAACCATCCAGTAGTAGCATACCAGACTCTCTTCTGGCTTAACAGCACGAAATTACCATATATAAACAAGAAATTATATGAGACAAAGAATTGCTGATTCATTAAAGACAAAAATGAAAAAGAAGTTCGATAATTGCTCGTGAATTAGAAAATCCGTCCGTGAGTCCGTGACCGACAGCATTTTTGGAACCACTTGCTTGCAAACTGTCAGCCAAGAATTCTTGATATTATTTATCCAATCTATTCACAACACACTAAAAAATCTTCACATCCACTTGTTCATAATTTAAAGATTAAACAATAATTCTTCTAATAATACATATACGATCTGTCACTGTGTGTGGCTTTATTATGTTAAAATTATGTTTTAGGTGTTTTGAGTTCTGGGTTTCAAGACACTCTTACCATCTCGATATTTATTGTCTAGTTCATATAGAGTCCTCGTTTTCTTAATCATATGATTTGAATCATATTTGAGCACAAACTGCTATAAATGTTGCATGGGGGTTTCCCTTTTGACACTATGAATGGGTGAATGAAACAAGGCACGTGCGTCTCTCATTACCAATTGATAATTGTTGACAACGTATGTTGTGTCGTCCAAGTTTTTATACGCATTCTAGTTTTGGAAGGGATAACATTTTCCTGCAATTATGCTGTCATTTAAGAACATTTATCTGAAAAAGTAATTTTTTATTCAACTAAATTATATTTTCGAAGCTTTCACTCTCATTCACGTGCATGCATGCCAAAAATGACACTTTTATCACTCACTTCCTCCAACTTCCTATAAATTTCTCTATTATCCTCGACACACACTTCACTGGACTCTGGTTGAGTAAAATAATATCAATGGAGTTAGCCATTGTTGCAATCCTGCTCAGTTCTCTTCTTTCCACAGCATTGGCTTTTGATCCATGTGCTGATTCTTCAGACCTTTCTGTAATCCCCATTTATGGTAAATGCTCACCCTTTAACCCTCCAAAACCTGCCTCTTCATTGCTAAACACAGTCATGAAAATGGCCTCTAAAGATCCTGAAAGAGTTTCCTATTTATCCAGCCTTGTGGCGGCACCACCGCAGGCCACCCGAAAAGGTGCAAGTGTTGTTCCAATTGCCCCTGGTAAGCAGGTGCTGAACATCGGAAACTATGTTCTCCGGGCGAAGATTGGGAATCCGGGTCAGCTCTTGTTCATGGTGTTGGATACAAGCAGTGATGCTGCATGGGTTCCATGCAGTGGCTGCACCGGTTGCGCTGCCTCCTCGGCCGTGTTCACACCAAAGGCCTCCTCCACTTACTCGTCTTTAGACTGCTCAGTCCCCGAATGCACCAAAGTAAGCGGTGTCTCCTGCCCGGCCACTGACGCTGCCACTTCATGCTCGTTCAACCAGTCCTACGGCGGCGACTCCTCTTTCTCCGCCATTCTGTCCCATGACACACTCTGGCTAGCCAATGATGCCATTCCGAATTACGCTTTTGGATGCATCAATTCGGTTTCCGGAGGGTCAGTACCGCCCCAGGGGTTATTGGGCATGGGTCGGGGCTCCATGTCATTACTCTCACAATCCGGGTCCCTTTATTCAGGTGTATTCTCCTACTGTTTACCAAGCTTCAAGTCCTATTACTTCTCAGGTTCGCTCAAACTCGGACCCTTGGGTCAACCCAAGAACATCAGAACCACCCCACTTCTCAAAAACCCGCATCGTCCATCCCTATACTACGTGAACCTCACCGGAGTAAGTATCGGCAAGGTCCAGGTCCCCATAGCCCAAGAACCCCTAGCATTTGACCCAAACACAGGAGCAGGTACCATCATAGATTCGGGCACGGTTATAACCCGTTTTGTTCAACCCGTATACAATGCAATTCGGGATGAGTTCAGAAAACAGGTGAAAGGGCCATTTAGCTCACTTGGGGCATTCGATACCTGCTTTTTGGCCACAAATGAAGATATAGCTCCACCTGTAGTTCTCCATTTTACAGGAATGGATTTGGTGCTGCCAATGGAGAACAGTTTGATACACAGTAGTTCAGGTTCTTTGGCTTGCTTGGCTATGGCAGCTGCACCAAATAATGTGAACTCTGTGTTAAATATTATAGCCAATTTCCAGCAGCAAAACCTGAGGATCTTGTTCGACACTGTAAATTATCGCTTGGGTATTGCTCGTGAGCTTTGTAATTAGGTTTCTTTTCAAATCCATCATCATCTTCTATATCTCTGTATTTGAACGAAATTGAGTATTGCGTTATCTAGATGTATTCAAAGTATTTTTGTGTGCACGAGTTCACAGTGCCCTTTATTTGATGGTTTGCACAATGATACTTCCAACAGGGAAGGAATTTGGGGGATTTGTTTAAAAAGCCTAGTCAACAATAATGTTTAGTAAAATAGGCTATGGTCAATAATTTTTGGTTAATTAGCCTTTAGTCTATTTTATCATGTGTTAAAAGTCTTAAACACCCTTCATTTAAAATATCTAAAATATCCAATCTGAAACAAAAATTTACCAAATCCCCCAAACTTAAATGCTCATTTTCATTCTAACTTTTCGTACACAATTTAAAACCAACCAGAAAAATGGCATACTGCCTTTTAAACAATTGAATGTCGTTTTAACTAATTTCATGTTTGTATCACTTT
>NW_019255584.1:14312-26280 GCF_002742605.1 Olea europaea var. sylvestris | reverse complement strand
AGACTCCAATATGAGCATTGTGTCGGATGTTGAGTATAAGAATAGTTCTTGCCACCATATAATCTCAGCTTGTCTCAGTTGGCAAATTTATGATTTCTAAAGATCCTAAGCAGAACACTAAGAAGCAAACAGAAAACCTAAAGCAATATTAATATACATGCAGGAGTATTCCCATTTGTGCATGTGAACATGCACTCATAGAGAGGAAACTGTTAAATATCACAATTTGGTGAAGTTCAAATATAAAAGATCGGCAAAGCAGTAACTGCCTATTATTACCATAGGACCGGGCATTGGCATTGATGGGACGGACAGAGATCCTTGCACCCCCTATAGCTTTGTGAGGGAGGTAAATCGCGGAATGTGCCCCATCAGGCCAGAGAACAAGAGCTGCCTGTACGCTACGCCTACAAGGAGTCCAATTTCATGTCTCAGGAATAGAACCCCCACACTGTGGCTGTCAGCAAGACGTGAGATAACCTCACCTCCGTCCTTTGCACCATTGGGCTATGCCCGGGAGGCAATTGAAGGCATATTATGTGGTTGTATTTGGGGTGGAGGACAAGGTAAATGGGGATTCTGTAACATATGTAAATGGGAAGGAGGTTGTAGGTGAGACATGTTTAGTGGCGATGTAATTTTTGATCATTTCTCACGGTTAGAAAATGAAAAAGTAATAGATAACAGTAAGATTCAAACAACTTTTTTACGAGCTTCTTTTAGTGGTTTCATCAAGGATTCCATGGTATGCTGATTTTGTTAACTACTTGGCTTGTGGAAAGATGTCGCCTGAATTGACTTCTCATTAATAGAAGAAATTCTTGCATGGTGTCAAGTCATATTTATGGGATGATCTACTATTCTTCAAGAATTGTGCTGATATGATAACCAGGAGCTGAGTCTTGATGGAGGAAACACAATCAATTATGGAGCATTGTCACGCCTCATCTTTTGATCTTTCCATTAATTTATTTGTGTTTATTCTTGCGCATTACTTACAATTACCTGATCAATAATTGAATAATTAGATGTTCTTAATTTTGGCATTCGAGAGAAGGAGGTTTAGGTGTGATCTAAGAATAACAAAACTTAGATTTTGTATGTTTTGAGAGAAAAATATGAAATCTTTGAGGCTTATTTCACTTAATAACCACGTACTTGATAATTTCTATATGCTTGATTCGGAATAGATACTGGAATTAAAGTATCTTAGAGAAAGGTCCATTGAAATCAAAGTATCGAAGTCGAAAAACATTGTTGATAGGGTAGTAAAATCATTCCCTATGCTTTCTTACGTTGACAAATCTCTTATAAATGCTTTAACTTTCTTGAACTGTCATCACATCCACGTTAGATTAATATAAAAATATCGATTTTAAATTTAATTTTCTAGATAAAGTAAAAGCTAAAATAATCATGGTAATTGGTAGGAATCAAATATCGATCCTTATGGGTTTGACACTCTACTTCTAATATTACAAAATTTGATACCGTATACTTGCGACGATTTCACGTTGTAGAAAACGCGTGATAACATGCCTTTCTCCCCCTGCAAAATCACCCCAAACACTATGGGGAAAATAGAGGCCGTCTTCCATTGTTTCCGAAAATCGCCTCCCCCAAAACCTGAATCTCCTCATCTATATCCATCTTTTTCTCCCGCCTCCACAAAATTGTTTTTTTTTTCCAATTTTTTTCCAACTTAGCAAAATCTCCAAAATTGTTTAGGTTTCTTCCTAATTCAATTGTTATTACGAATTCATCATCAAAAACCAACCACCACACAGGCTGATAAATTTATTTTATTTGAACTTCAAAAAATATAGATATTTAATAGTTCTTTTGAACAATTAAGCCTATTTTATTGTTTATTTTTTTTATTAGGTGAAATTTGATGAATGGAAGTGGAATTGAAAGAAAGAAGTGAAAATTGGTGAAAAAGAGCAAGATTCAAAGTTTGGACATCAGGATGAAGATTCGAGAATGCCCATTTTTAACGTAGTAAATGTTTGAATTGGAAAAAAAGACATGTCTAGTAATTTGTAGTGCTTTGAGTTATCTTTTCTAGTGCACTTTGAATCGCCTTAGTCGGATACTGAATAATGTAATTTATGTGTGATTTTTTATTTCTTTTATTCAAGATTAAAGTTCCTTCATTATATATATGTGTTGTTTTTAATTATGTATTTAATGCTTTGAATTACTTAATCGATAATTTAATGACTTTGTGAATCTACTACGAATTGAGAGGTGAGTTTTAGATTTAGACCACATATTAAAATCTGGTAATTTAGTATAACTTGTAGAGATACATATCTTAATTGTTGCGGTTATTATATGAATTCTTAGAACAAATAATACGCTTAATTAAGACTGATTCACATAGAGATGAGATTGAATTAATTAAATAGACTCAATAAGAAATCGAGAGGGGTAAATTGAATACTTTGGAAAAATTTGACCTAATGCTGCAATAGTAATAAATATTGATTGGAAAATTAAAGGGGATCCATAGATAAAATTGTAAGTCTTAGCATCCACTGTCATACTTTTAAAACCCAAATTTGATAAATTGTGTGTGACTTTTATTTAGTTAGAATAATTTAAACACTAATCACAAACCTTATTATTTGTTTTCAATCAAATTAAAGTTTGGAATAATTTAACCAATGGTAGATAGTAGTGGGAACGATATCTTGATTTATTAGTCCAATATATTACTTGTTATGATTCATACACTTGCGGAATATAACAAACAAAACACAGACGTCACTCTCTATAATTGCGAAATTTCAAATGCTTGCGATTATTTTCTTTTTTAAATGGTGTAAAAAACTTGTTTTAAAACAATACTTCGTGTCAACAACAACTTCATGATTTGGCATCCACTAATTGTAATATTATGCCACAGGACTCCATTTGCCACATTATCAATTCCATTGCTTTTTCGAACGATCGTTGATTGAGCAACGGATGAGATTATATATTACAAAAGTTCATTGATTAATGGGAAACTTTTTAAATTTTAGTGAAAACTTTATGCAAAGTTCAGTGAATTAGATCAATAACCCTAGATATTTCAATTAGCAATGGATTAATAAGATAATCGAAAATAATTCATGCATCTACTTTAACTTGATTAGAAATAAAGTTGATTTTTTTGGGTGATCGTTGATTTTTGTTGGAGTGAGTGAATTAATGGACTTTACAGCACCACTATGACCCACGGTCTACCGGTGATAACAAATCAAATAAAAGTCCCTCGCTGAGAGCATCAAACGAACTCAGTCAGTCTCGACACAGGTCACTAAAAATAAACTAGTCTCCGCAATGAAGCTAAACATTTACTTATATTTCTAATTGACTTACTGAGGCACGTTTCTTCTACCATTTTGGGACTATCAACTAAAGTACTCAAGTCTAATGCTGATAGTTCTTTCTTCATTGTGCAGTGTGAAACCATCCAGTAGTAGCATACCAGACTCTCTTCTGGCTTAACAGCACGAAATTACCATATATAAACAAGAAATTATATGAGACAAAGAATTGCTGATTCATTAAAGACAAAAATGAAAAAGAAGTTCGATAATTGCTCGTGAATTAGAAAATCCGTCCGTGAGTCCGTGACCGACAGCATTTTTGGAACCACTTGCTTGCAAACTGTCAGCCAAGAATTCTTGATATTATTTATCCAATCTATTCACAACACACTAAAAAATCTTCACATCCACTTGTTCATAATTTAAAGATTAAACAATAATTCTTCTAATAATACATATACGATCTGTCACTGTGTGTGGCTTTATTATGTTAAAATTATGTTTTAGGTGTTTTGAGTTCTGGGTTTCAAGACACTCTTACCATCTCGATATTTATTGTCTAGTTCATATAGAGTCCTCGTTTTCTTAATCATATGATTTGAATCATATTTGAGCACAAACTGCTATAAATGTTGCATGGGGGTTTCCCTTTTGACACTATGAATGGGTGAATGAAACAAGGCACGTGCGTCTCTCATTACCAATTGATAATTGTTGACAACGTATGTTGTGTCGTCCAAGTTTTTATACGCATTCTAGTTTTGGAAGGGATAACATTTTCCTGCAATTATGCTGTCATTTAAGAACATTTATCTGAAAAAGTAATTTTTTATTCAACTAAATTATATTTTCGAAGCTTTCACTCTCATTCACGTGCATGCATGCCAAAAATGACACTTTTATCACTCACTTCCTCCAACTTCCTATAAATTTCTCTATTATCCTCGACACACACTTCACTGGACTCTGGTTGAGTAAAATAATATCAATGGAGTTAGCCATTGTTGCAATCCTGCTCAGTTCTCTTCTTTCCACAGCATTGGCTTTTGATCCATGTGCTGATTCTTCAGACCTTTCTGTAATCCCCATTTATGGTAAATGCTCACCCTTTAACCCTCCAAAACCTGCCTCTTCATTGCTAAACACAGTCATGAAAATGGCCTCTAAAGATCCTGAAAGAGTTTCCTATTTATCCAGCCTTGTGGCGGCACCACCGCAGGCCACCCGAAAAGGTGCAAGTGTTGTTCCAATTGCCCCTGGTAAGCAGGTGCTGAACATCGGAAACTATGTTCTCCGGGCGAAGATTGGGAATCCGGGTCAGCTCTTGTTCATGGTGTTGGATACAAGCAGTGATGCTGCATGGGTTCCATGCAGTGGCTGCACCGGTTGCGCTGCCTCCTCGGCCGTGTTCACACCAAAGGCCTCCTCCACTTACTCGTCTTTAGACTGCTCAGTCCCCGAATGCACCAAAGTAAGCGGTGTCTCCTGCCCGGCCACTGACGCTGCCACTTCATGCTCGTTCAACCAGTCCTACGGCGGCGACTCCTCTTTCTCCGCCATTCTGTCCCATGACACACTCTGGCTAGCCAATGATGCCATTCCGAATTACGCTTTTGGATGCATCAATTCGGTTTCCGGAGGGTCAGTACCGCCCCAGGGGTTATTGGGCATGGGTCGGGGCTCCATGTCATTACTCTCACAATCCGGGTCCCTTTATTCAGGTGTATTCTCCTACTGTTTACCAAGCTTCAAGTCCTATTACTTCTCAGGTTCGCTCAAACTCGGACCCTTGGGTCAACCCAAGAACATCAGAACCACCCCACTTCTCAAAAACCCGCATCGTCCATCCCTATACTACGTGAACCTCACCGGAGTAAGTATCGGCAAGGTCCAGGTCCCCATAGCCCAAGAACCCCTAGCATTTGACCCAAACACAGGAGCAGGTACCATCATAGATTCGGGCACGGTTATAACCCGTTTTGTTCAACCCGTATACAATGCAATTCGGGATGAGTTCAGAAAACAGGTGAAAGGGCCATTTAGCTCACTTGGGGCATTCGATACCTGCTTTTTGGCCACAAATGAAGATATAGCTCCACCTGTAGTTCTCCATTTTACAGGAATGGATTTGGTGCTGCCAATGGAGAACAGTTTGATACACAGTAGTTCAGGTTCTTTGGCTTGCTTGGCTATGGCAGCTGCACCAAATAATGTGAACTCTGTGTTAAATATTATAGCCAATTTCCAGCAGCAAAACCTGAGGATCTTGTTCGACACTGTAAATTATCGCTTGGGTATTGCTCGTGAGCTTTGTAATTAGGTTTCTTTTCAAATCCATCATCATCTTCTATATCTCTGTATTTGAACGAAATTGAGTATTGCGTTATCTAGATGTATTCAAAGTATTTTTGTGTGCACGAGTTCACAGTGCCCTTTATTTGATGGTTTGCACAATGATACTTCCAACAGGGAAGGAATTTGGGGGATTTGTTTAAAAAGCCTAGTCAACAATAATGTTTAGTAAAATAGGCTATGGTCAATAATTTTTGGAGACTCCAATATGAGCATTGTGTCGGATGTTGAGTATAAGAATAGTTCTTGCCACCATATAATCTCAGCTTGTCTCAGTTGGCAAATTTATGATTTCTAAAGATCCTAAGCAGAACACTAAGAAGCAAACAGAAAACCTAAAGCAATATTAATATACATGCAGGAGTATTCCCATTTGTGCATGTGAACATGCACTCATAGAGAGGAAACTGTTAAATATCACAATTTGGTGAAGTTCAAATATAAAAGATCGGCAAAGCAGTAACTGCCTATTATTACCATAGGACCGGGCATTGGCATTGATGGGACGGACAGAGATCCTTGCACCCCCTATAGCTTTGTGAGGGAGGTAAATCGCGGAATGTGCCCCATCAGGCCAGAGAACAAGAGCTGCCTGTACGCTACGCCTACAAGGAGTCCAATTTCATGTCTCAGGAATCGAACCCCCACACTGTGGCTGTCAGCAAGACGTGAGATAACCTCACCTCCGTCCTTTGCACCATTGGGCTATGCCCGGGAGGCAATTGAAGGCATATTATGTGGTTGTATTTGGGGTGGAGGACAAGGTAAATGGGGATTCTGTAACATATGTAAATGGGAAGGAGGTTGTAGGTGAGACATGTTTAGTGGCGATGTAATTTTTGATCATTTCTCACGGTTAGAAAATGAAAAAGTAATAGATAACAGTAAGATTCAAACAACTTTTTTACGAGCTTCTTTTAGTGGTTTCATCAAGGATTCCATGGTATGCTGATTTTGTTAACTACTTGGCTTGTGGAAAGATGTCGCCTGAATTGACTTCTCATTAATAGAAGAAATTCTTGCATGGTGTCAAGTCATATTTATGGGATGATCTACTATTCTTCAAGAATTGTGCTGATATGATAACCAGGAGCTGAGTCTTGATGGAGGAAACACAATCAATTATGGAGCATTGTCACGCCTCATCTTTTGATCTTTCCATTAATTTATTTGTGTTTATTCTTGCGCATTACTTACAATTACCTGATCAATAATTGAATAATTAGATGTTCTTAATTTTGGCATTCGAGAGAAGGAGGTTTAGGTGTGATCTAAGAATAACAAAACTTAGATTTTGTATGTTTTGAGAGAAAAATATGAAATCTTTGAGGCTTATTTCACTTAATAACCACGTACTTGATAATTTCTATATGCTTGATTCGGAATAGATACTGGAATTAAAGTATCTTAGAGAAAGGTCCATTGAAATCAAAGTATCGAAGTCGAAAAACATTGTTGATAGGGTAGTAAAATCATTCCCTATGCTTTCTTACGTTGACAAATCTCTTATAAATGCTTTAACTTTCTTGAACTGTCATCACATCCACGTTAGATTAATATAAAAATATCGATTTTAAATTTAATTTTCTAGATAAAGTAAAAGCTAAAATAATCATGGTAATTGGTAGGAATCAAATATCGATCCTTATGGGTTTGACACTCTACTTCTAATATTACAAAATTTGATACCGTATACTTGCGACGATTTCACGTTGTAGAAAACGCGTGATAACATGCCTTTCTCCCCCTGCAAAATCACCCCAAACACTATGGGGAAAATAGAGGCCGTCTTCCATTGTTTCCGAAAATCGCCTCCCCCAAAACCTGAATCTCCTCATCTATATCCATCTTTTTCTCCCGCCTCCACAAAATTGTTTTTTTTTTCCAATTTTTTTCCAACTTAGCAAAATCTCCAAAATTGTTTAGGTTTCTTCCTAATTCAATTGTTATTACGAATTCATCATCAAAAACCAACCACCACACAGGCTGATAAATTTATTTTATTTGAACTTCAAAAAATATAGATATTTAATAGTTCTTTTGAACAATTAAGCCTCTTTTATTGTTTATTTTGTTTATTAGGTGAAATTTGATGAATGGAAGTGGAATTGAAAGAAAGAAGTGAAAATTGGTGAAAAAGAGCAAGATTCAAAGTTTGGACATCAGGATGAAGATTCGAGAATGCCCATTTTTAACGTAGTAAATGTTCGAATTGGAAAAAAAGACATGTCTAGTAATTTGTAGTGCTCTGAGTTATCTTTTCTAGTGCACTTTGAATCGCCTTAGTCGGATACTGAATAATGTAATTTATGTGTGATTTTTTATTTCTTTTATTCAAGATTAAAGTTCCTTCATTATAAATATGTGTTGTTTTTAATTATGTATTTAATGCTTTGAATTACTTAATCGATAATTTAATGACTTTGTGAATCTATTACGAATTGAGAGGTGAGTTTTAGATTTAGACCACATATTAAAATCTGGTAATTTAGTATAACGTGTAGAGATACATATCTTAATTGTTGCAGTTATTATATGAATTCTTAGAACAAATAATACGCTTAATTAAGACTGATTCACATAGAGATGAGATTGAATTAATTAAATAGACTCAATAAGAAATCGAGAGGGGTAAATTGAATACTTTGGAAAAATTTGACCTAATGCTGCAATAGTAATAAATATTGATTGGAAAATTAAAGGGGATCCATAGATAAAATTGTAAGTCTTAGCATCCACTGTCATACTTTTAAAACCCAAATTTGATAAATTGTGTGTGACTTTTATTTAGTTAGAATAATTTAAACACTAATCACAAACCTTATTATTTGTTTTCAATCAAATTAAAGTTTGGAATAATTTAACCAATGGTAGATAGTAGTGGGAACGATATCTTGATTTATTAGTCCAATATATTACTTGTTATGATTCATACACTTGCGGAATATAACAAACAAAACACAGACGTCACTCTCTATAATTGCGAAATTTCAAATGCTTGCGATTATTTTCTTTTTTAAATGGTGTAAAAAACTTCTTTTAAAACAATACTTCGTGTCAACAACAACTTCATGATTTGGCATCCACTAATTGTAATATCATGCCACAGGACTCCATTTGCCACATTATCAATTCCATTGCTTTTTCGAACGATCGTTGATTGAGCAACGGATGAGATTATATATTACAAAAGTTCATTGATTAATGGGAAACTTTTTAAATTTTAGTGAAAACTTTATGCAAAGTTCAGTGAATTAGATCAATAACCCTAGATATTTCAATTAGCAATGGATTAATAAGATAATCGAAAATAATTCATGCATCTACTTTAACTTGATTAGAAATAAAGTTGATTTTTTTGGGTGATCGTTGATTTTTGTTGGAGTGAGTGAATTAATGGACTTTACAGCACCACTATGACCCACGGTCTACCGGTGATAACAAATCAAATAAAAGTCCCTCGCTGAGAGCATCAAACGAACTCAGTCAGTCTCGACACAGGTCACTAAAAATAAACTAGTCTCCGCAATGAAGCTAAACATTTACTTATATTTCTAATTGACTTACTGAGGCACGTTTCTTCTACCATTTTGGGACTATCAACTAAAGTACTCAAGTCTAATGCTGATAGTTCTTTCTTCATTGTGCAGTGTGAAACCATCCAGTAGTAGCATACCAGACTCTCTTCTGGCTTAACAGCACGAAATTACCATATATAAACAAGAAATTATATGAGACAAAGAATTGCTGATTCATTAAAGACAAAAATGAAAAAGAAGTTCGATAATTGCTCGTGAATTAGAAAATCCGTCCGTGAGTCCGTGACCGACAGCATTTTTGGAACCACTTGCTTGCAAACTGTCAGCCAAGAATTCTTGATATTATTTATCCAATCTATTCACAACACACTAAAAAATCTTCACATCCACTTGTTCATAATTTAAAGATTAAACAATAATTCTTCTAATAATACATATACGATCTGTCACTGTGTGTGGCTTTATTATGTTAAAATTATGTTTTAGGTGTTTTGAGTTCTGGGTTTCAAGACACTCTTACCATCTCGATATTTATTGTCTAGTTCATATAGAGTCCTCGTTTTCTTAATCATATGATTTGAATCATATTTGAGCACAAACTGCTATAAATGTTGCATGGGGGTTTCCCTTTTGACACTATGAATGGGTGAATGAAACAAGGCACGTGCGTCTCTCATTACCAATTGATAATTGTTGACAACGTATGTTGTGTCGTCCAAGTTTTTATACGCATTCTAGTTTTGGAAGGGATAACATTTTCCTGCAATTATGCTGTCATTTAAGAACATTTATCTGAAAAAGTAATTTTTTATTCAACTAAATTATATTTTCGAAGCTTTCACTCTCATTCACGTGCATGCATGCCAAAAATGACACTTTTATCACTCACTTCCTCCAACTTCCTATAAATTTCTCTATTATCCTCGACACACACTTCACTGGACTCTGGTTGAGTAAAATAATATCAATGGAGTTAGCCATTGTTGCAATCCTGCTCAGTTCTCTTCTTTCCACAGCATTGGCTTTTGATCCATGTGCTGATTCTTCAGACCTTTCTGTAATCCCCATTTATGGTAAATGCTCACCCTTTAACCCTCCAAAACCTGCCTCTTCATTGCTAAACACAGTCATGAAAATGGCCTCTAAAGATCCTGAAAGAGTTTCCTATTTATCCAGCCTTGTGGCGGCACCACCGCAGGCCACCCGAAAAGGTGCAAGTGTTGTTCCAATTGCCCCTGGTAAGCAGGTGCTGAACATCGGAAACTATGTTCTCCGGGCGAAGATTGGGAATCCGGGTCAGCTCTTGTTCATGGTGTTGGATACAAGCAGTGATGCTGCATGGGTTCCATGCAGTGGCTGCACCGGTTGCGCTGCCTCCTCGGCCGTGTTCACACCAAAGGCCTCCTCCACTTACTCGTCTTTAGACTGCTCAGTCCCCGAATGCACCAAAGTAAGCGGTGTCTCCTGCCCGGCCACTGACGCTGCCACTTCATGCTCGTTCAACCAGTCCTACGGCGGCGACTCCTCTTTCTCCGCCATTCTGTCCCATGACACACTCTGGCTAGCCAATGATGCCATTCCGAATTACGCTTTTGGATGCATCAATTCGGTTTCCGGAGGGTCAGTACCGCCCCAGGGGTTATTGGGCATGGGTCGGGGCTCCATGTCATTACTCTCACAATCCGGGTCCCTTTATTCAGGTGTATTCTCCTACTGTTTACCAAGCTTCAAGTCCTATTACTTCTCAGGTTCGCTCAAACTCGGACCCTTGGGTCAACCCAAGAACATCAGAACCACCCCACTTCTCAAAAACCCGCATCGTCCATCCCTATACTACGTGAACCTCACCGGAGTAAGTATCGGCAAGGTCCAGGTCCCCATAGCCCAAGAACCCCTAGCATTTGACCCAAACACAGGAGCAGGTACCATCATAGATTCGGGCACGGTTATAACCCGTTTTGTTCAACCCGTATACAATGCAATTCGGGATGAGTTCAGAAAACAGGTGAAAGGGCCATTTAGCTCACTTGGGGCATTCGATACCTGCTTTTTGGCCACAAATGAAGATATAGCTCCACCTGTAGTTCTCCATTTTACAGGAATGGATTTGGTGCTGCCAATGGAGAACAGTTTGATACACAGTAGTTCAGGTTCTTTGGCTTGCTTGGCTATGGCAGCTGCACCAAATAATGTGAACTCTGTGTTAAATATTATAGCCAATTTCCAGCAGCAAAACCTGAGGATCTTGTTCGACACTGTAAATTATCGCTTGGGTATTGCTCGTGAGCTTTGTAATTAGGTTTCTTTTCAAATCCATCATCATCTTCTATATCTCTGTATTTGAACGAAATTGAGTATTGCGTTATCTAGATGTATTCAAAGTATTTTTGTGTGCACGAGTTCACAGTGCCCTTTATTTGATGGTTTGCACAATGATACTTCCAACAGGGAAGGAATTTGGGGGATTTGTTTAAAAAGCCTAGTCAACAATAATGTTTAGTAAAATAGGCTATGGTCAATAATTTTTGGTTAATTAGCCTTTAGTCTATTTTATCATGTGTTAAAAGTCTTAAACACCCTTCATTTAAAATATCTAAAATATCCAATCTGAAACAAAAATTTACCAAATCCCCCAAACTTAAATGCTCATTTTCATTCTAACTTTTCGTACACAATTTAAAACCAACCAGAAAAATGGCATACTGCCTTTTAAACAATTGAATGTCGTTTTAACTAATTTCATGTTTGTATCACTTT
>NW_019255584.1:0-10742 GCF_002742605.1 Olea europaea var. sylvestris | reverse complement strand
AGACTCCAATATGAGCATTGTGTCGGATGTTGAGTATAAGAATAGTTCTTGCCACCATATAATCTCAGCTTGTCTCAGTTGGCAAATTTATGATTTCTAAAGATCCTAAGCAGAACACTAAGAAGCAAACAGAAAACCTAAAGCAATATTAATATACATGCAGGAGTATTCCCATTTGTGCATGTGAACATGCACTCATAGAGAGGAAACTGTTAAATATCACAATTTGGTGAAGTTCAAATATAAAAGATCGGCAAAGCAGTAACTGCCTATTATTACCATAGGACCGGGCATTGGCATTGATGGGACGGACAGAGATCCTTGCACCCCCTATAGCTTTGTGAGGGAGGTAAATCGCGGAATGTGCCCCATCAGGCCAGAGAACAAGAGCTGCCTGTACGCTACGCCTACAAGGAGTCCAATTTCATGTCTCAGGAATAGAACCCCCACACTGTGGCTGTCAGCAAGACGTGAGATAACCTCACCTCCGTCCTTTGCACCATTGGGCTATGCCCGGGAGGCAATTGAAGGCATATTATGTGGTTGTATTTGGGGTGGAGGACAAGGTAAATGGGGATTCTGTAACATATGTAAATGGGAAGGAGGTTGTAGGTGAGACATGTTTAGTGGCGATGTAATTTTTGATCATTTCTCACGGTTAGAAAATGAAAAAGTAATAGATAACAGTAAGATTCAAACAACTTTTTTACGAGCTTCTTTTAGTGGTTTCATCAAGGATTCCATGGTATGCTGATTTTGTTAACTACTTGGCTTGTGGAAAGATGTCGCCTGAATTGACTTCTCATTAATAGAAGAAATTCTTGCATGGTGTCAAGTCATATTTATGGGATGATCTACTATTCTTCAAGAATTGTGCTGATATGATAACCAGGAGCTGAGTCTTGATGGAGGAAACACAATCAATTATGGAGCATTGTCACGCCTCATCTTTTGATCTTTCCATTAATTTATTTGTGTTTATTCTTGCGCATTACTTACAATTACCTGATCAATAATTGAATAATTAGATGTTCTTAATTTTGGCATTCGAGAGAAGGAGGTTTAGGTGTGATCTAAGAATAACAAAACTTAGATTTTGTATGTTTTGAGAGAAAAATATGAAATCTTTGAGGCTTATTTCACTTAATAACCACGTACTTGATAATTTCTATATGCTTGATTCGGAATAGATACTGGAATTAAAGTATCTTAGAGAAAGGTCCATTGAAATCAAAGTATCGAAGTCGAAAAACATTGTTGATAGGGTAGTAAAATCATTCCCTATGCTTTCTTACGTTGACAAATCTCTTATAAATGCTTTAACTTTCTTGAACTGTCATCACATCCACGTTAGATTAATATAAAAATATCGATTTTAAATTTAATTTTCTAGATAAAGTAAAAGCTAAAATAATCATGGTAATTGGTAGGAATCAAATATCGATCCTTATGGGTTTGACACTCTACTTCTAATATTACAAAATTTGATACCGTATACTTGCGACGATTTCACGTTGTAGAAAACGCGTGATAACATGCCTTTCTCCCCCTGCAAAATCACCCCAAACACTATGGGGAAAATAGAGGCCGTCTTCCATTGTTTCCGAAAATCGCCTCCCCCAAAACCTGAATCTCCTCATCTATATCCATCTTTTTCTCCCGCCTCCACAAAATTGTTTTTTTTTTCCAATTTTTTTCCAACTTAGCAAAATCTCCAAAATTGTTTAGGTTTCTTCCTAATTCAATTGTTATTACGAATTCATCATCAAAAACCAACCACCACACAGGCTGATAAATTTATTTTATTTGAACTTCAAAAAATATAGATATTTAATAGTTCTTTTGAACAATTAAGCCTCTTTTATTGTTTATTTTGTTTATTAGGTGAAATTTGATGAATGGAAGTGGAATTGAAAGAAAGAAGTGAAAATTGGTGAAAAAGAGCAAGATTCAAAGTTTGGACATCAGGATGAAGATTCGAGAATGCCCATTTTTAACGTAGTAAATGTTTGAATTGGAAAAAAAGACATGTCTAGTAATTTGTAGTGCTTTGAGTTATCTTTTCTAGTGCACTTTGAATCGCCTTAGTCGGATACTGAATAATGTAATTTATGTGTGATTTTTTATTTCTTTTATTCAAGATTAAAGTTCCTTCATTATATATATGTGTTGTTTTTAATTATGTATTTAATGCTTTGAATTACTTAATCGATAATTTAATGACTTTGTGAATCTATTACGAATTGAGAGGTGAGTTTTAGATTTAGACCACATATTAAAATCTGGTAATTTAGTATAACGTGTAGAGATACATATCTTAATTGTTGCAGTTATTATATGAATTCTTAGAACAAATAATACGCTTAATTAAGACTGATTCACATAGAGATGAGATTGAATTAATTAAATAGACTCAATAAGAAATCGAGAGGGGTAAATTGAATACTTTGGAAAAATTTGACCTAATGCTGCAATAGTAATAAATATTGATTGGAAAATTAAAGGGGATCCATAGATAAAATTGTAAGTCTTAGCATCCACTGTCATACTTTTAAAACCCAAATTTGATAAATTGTGTGTGACTTTTATTTAGTTAGAATAATTTAAACACTAATCACAAACCTTATTATTTGTTTTCAATCAAATTAAAGTTTGGAATAATTTAACCAATGGTAGATAGTAGTGGGAACGATATCTTGATTTATTAGTCCAATATATTACTTGTTATGATTCATACACTTGCGGAATATAACAAACAAAACACAGACGTCACTCTCTATAATTGCGAAATTTCAAATGCTTGCGATTATTTTCTTTTTTAAATGGTGTAAAAAACTTGTTTTAAAACAATACTTCGTGTCAACAACAACTTCATGATTTGGCATCCACTAATTGTAATATTATGCCACAGGACTCCATTTGCCACATTATCAATTCCATTGCTTTTTCGAACGATCGTTGATTGAGCAACGGATGAGATTATATATTACAAAAGTTCATTGATTAATGGGAAACTTTTTAAATTTTAGTGAAAACTTTATGCAAAGTTCAGTGAATTAGATCAATAACCCTAGATATTTCAATTAGCAATGGATTAATAAGATAATCGAAAATAATTCATGCATCTACTTTAACTTGATTAGAAATAAAGTTGATTTTTTTGGGTGATCGTTGATTTTTGTTGGAGTGAGTGAATTAATGGACTTTACAGCACCACTATGACCCACGGTCTACCGGTGATAACAAATCAAATAAAAGTCCCTCGCTGAGAGCATCAAACGAACTCAGTCAGTCTCGACACAGGTCACTAAAAATAAACTAGTCTCCGCAATGAAGCTAAACATTTACTTATATTTCTAATTGACTTACTGAGGCACGTTTCTTCTACCATTTTGGGACTATCAACTAAAGTACTCAAGTCTAATGCTGATAGTTCTTTCTTCATTGTGCAGTGTGAAACCATCCAGTAGTAGCATACCAGACTCTCTTCTGGCTTAACAGCACGAAATTACCATATATAAACAAGAAATTATATGAGACAAAGAATTGCTGATTCATTAAAGACAAAAATGAAAAAGAAGTTCGATAATTGCTCGTGAATTAGAAAATCCGTCCGTGAGTCCGTGACCGACAGCATTTTTGGAACCACTTGCTTGCAAACTGTCAGCCAAGAATTCTTGATATTATTTATCCAATCTATTCACAACACACTAAAAAATCTTCACATCCACTTGTTCATAATTTAAAGATTAAACAATAATTCTTCTAATAATACATATACGATCTGTCACTGTGTGTGGCTTTATTATGTTAAAATTATGTTTTAGGTGTTTTGAGTTCTGGGTTTCAAGACACTCTTACCATCTCGATATTTATTGTCTAGTTCATATAGAGTCCTCGTTTTCTTAATCATATGATTTGAATCATATTTGAGCACAAACTGCTATAAATGTTGCATGGGGGTTTCCCTTTTGACACTATGAATGGGTGAATGAAACAAGGCACGTGCGTCTCTCATTACCAATTGATAATTGTTGACAACGTATGTTGTGTCGTCCAAGTTTTTATACGCATTCTAGTTTTGGAAGGGATAACATTTTCCTGCAATTATGCTGTCATTTAAGAACATTTATCTGAAAAAGTAATTTTTTATTCAACTAAATTATATTTTCGAAGCTTTCACTCTCATTCACGTGCATGCATGCCAAAAATGACACTTTTATCACTCACTTCCTCCAACTTCCTATAAATTTCTCTATTATCCTCGACACACACTTCACTGGACTCTGGTTGAGTAAAATAATATCAATGGAGTTAGCCATTGTTGCAATCCTGCTCAGTTCTCTTCTTTCCACAGCATTGGCTTTTGATCCATGTGCTGATTCTTCAGACCTTTCTGTAATCCCCATTTATGGTAAATGCTCACCCTTTAACCCTCCAAAACCTGCCTCTTCATTGCTAAACACAGTCATGAAAATGGCCTCTAAAGATCCTGAAAGAGTTTCCTATTTATCCAGCCTTGTGGCGGCACCACCGCAGGCCACCCGAAAAGGTGCAAGTGTTGTTCCAATTGCCCCTGGTAAGCAGGTGCTGAACATCGGAAACTATGTTCTCCGGGCGAAGATTGGGAATCCGGGTCAGCTCTTGTTCATGGTGTTGGATACAAGCAGTGATGCTGCATGGGTTCCATGCAGTGGCTGCACCGGTTGCGCTGCCTCCTCGGCCGTGTTCACACCAAAGGCCTCCTCCACTTACTCGTCTTTAGACTGCTCAGTCCCCGAATGCACCAAAGTAAGCGGTGTCTCCTGCCCGGCCACTGACGCTGCCACTTCATGCTCGTTCAACCAGTCCTACGGCGGCGACTCCTCTTTCTCCGCCATTCTGTCCCATGACACACTCTGGCTAGCCAATGATGCCATTCCGAATTACGCTTTTGGATGCATCAATTCGGTTTCCGGAGGGTCAGTACCGCCCCAGGGGTTATTGGGCATGGGTCGGGGCTCCATGTCATTACTCTCACAATCCGGGTCCCTTTATTCAGGTGTATTCTCCTACTGTTTACCAAGCTTCAAGTCCTATTACTTCTCAGGTTCGCTCAAACTCGGACCCTTGGGTCAACCCAAGAACATCAGAACCACCCCACTTCTCAAAAACCCGCATCGTCCATCCCTATACTACGTGAACCTCACCGGAGTAAGTATCGGCAAGGTCCAGGTCCCCATAGCCCAAGAACCCCTAGCATTTGACCCAAACACAGGAGCAGGTACCATCATAGATTCGGGCACGGTTATAACCCGTTTTGTTCAACCCGTATACAATGCAATTCGGGATGAGTTCAGAAAACAGGTGAAAGGGCCATTTAGCTCACTTGGGGCATTCGATACCTGCTTTTTGGCCACAAATGAAGATATAGCTCCACCTGTAGTTCTCCATTTTACAGGAATGGATTTGGTGCTGCCAATGGAGAACAGTTTGATACACAGTAGTTCAGGTTCTTTGGCTTGCTTGGCTATGGCAGCTGCACCAAATAATGTGAACTCTGTGTTAAATATTATAGCCAATTTCCAGCAGCAAAACCTGAGGATCTTGTTCGACACTGTAAATTATCGCTTGGGTATTGCTCGTGAGCTTTGTAATTAGGTTTCTTTTCAAATCCATCATCATCTTCTATATCTCTGTATTTGAACGAAATTGAGTATTGCGTTATCTAGATGTATTCAAAGTATTTTTGTGTGCACGAGTTCACAGTGCCCTTTATTTGATGGTTTGCACAATGATACTTCCAACAGGGAAGGAATTTGGGGGATTTGTTTAAAAAGCCTAGTCAACAATAATGTTTAGTAAAATAGGCTATGGTCAATAATTTTTGGTTAATTAGCCTTTAGTCTATTTTATCATGTGTTAAAAGTCTTAAACACCCTTCATTTAAAATATCTAAAATATCCAATCTGAAACAAAAATTTACCAAATCCCCCAAACTTAAATGCTCATTTTCATTCTAACTTTTCGTACACAATTTAAAAGCAACGAGAAAAATGGCATACTGCATTTTAAACGATTGAATGCCGTTTTAACTAATTTCATGTTTGTATCACTTTGTATCTACATAAAAATTAATTAAAACAAGTTTTAACTATATTTCGAGTGCTATTGAGTGTCTATGATCTAAAATGACATGCTGTCATTATAAACCATTTGATGACGTTTTAACTAAATTAAACAAATTTTCACTAATTTATAGTGAAATCGAGATCCCATAATTCAAAATGTCATGCTGCCGTTTTAAATGATTGGATGTCGTTTTAACTAATTTTATATCTGCTTCACTTTATTTTTACTCGTATGCATATGACAATGGACAAGTGGAAGTTTTCATTACATTTGGACCCGAGTAACGATTTAAAGTTCACAGGATAATGATCAATATTATTGTTTCGTGAATAAACTGAATTAGATATAATTACAAATATAAGTAAGTTAATTTCGATTATATTCTAATTATGAGATAAGATATTCAATAAATTGCCTCGTTTAACTTGTACAAGTCTTTTAAGATGTTCCAAGTCTGATCAACTCGTTTTATAGTATATTAAGGCCCCGTCATCCAAAAAAATGATGTCTTTAAAAGGTTAAATAATTTAAATTCCAATTATGAGATAAAATACTCCACAAATTAGCTTGTTTAAATTGTGTAAGTCTTATATGATGTTCCAAGACATGATCAATTCATTTTGGAGTGAAATCAAGACCCTATAATTCAAAATGTCATGATGCTGTTATAAATGATTGGGTGTCGTTTCTACTAATTTCGTATCCGCTTCACTTTATTTTCATTTGTATGCACATGAAAATGAACTAATGGAAGTTTTCATTATATTTGTCCCGAGTATCGGCATAAAATTCACGCGATAATGACCAACACTATCGTTCTATGAGTAAATTGTATTAGATTTAATTATGAATGAAAGTAAGTAAATTCCATTATATTCTAATTATGAGATAAGATATTCAACAAGATGGCTTGTTTAACTTGTGTAAGTCGTCTAAAATGTTCCAAGTCTTATCGATTCGTTTTAGAGTGAAATCAAGGCTCGTGACCCAAAACGACATGATATCAATGAAAAGGTTAGGTGTCATTTCTGTTAGGTCTAAAGGTGTAATTGGCGATTCTGTAGACAAAAGGACTAAATTATAAATTTGTAAAAGTCAGGGACTCAATTGTATAATGTTATAAAAGTTAGGGACTTAGAGTGCAATTTAGCAAGCTGGATGGCAGGGACTAGGGTTTGAGTGTTTGGTTCAAATCAAGGTCACGGTGTCGAAAGTTTGCTAGCTATTCGCCCTGCCACCGCTTGAGTGAGAGGAAGCAAAATGGTCGTCGCTCGCTCGCCGCTCGATGTTCGCTCGAGTAAAGAAGTGTCACTCGCTTTTCGCTCGAGCGACGGTGTTATATGGAAAATCATATTTTCAATTTCTGAAAAGTTTGACATGGCTTAGGACTCTTAATTGCTCCCAACTATAAATACAAAGGCCGTGGACATGAAAGAGATTGCCATATTTTGCTTTACATAGATATCATCTTCAATATTCTCTCAAGTGATCCAAGGCAGAACTGGACAAGGAATTCATCTATAAATACCTTGTGATCCGGGTAATCTACTGTTGGGGAAAACATCACTATTTGTGAAGAAAAAACACATGGATTTCTTCATCTGTTGAGGAATGGACTCTCTCATTAGGAGATTGAGAGAGGTGGACGACAAGCGCAGGAACTGGACAAGAACAGAAGGTTCTTGGAATTTCACTTGGTGATACAATCAGCTATATACCGGGAGGATGTATTGGATAGCAGATTGGGTTGCAGGAGGTAGATCGGGAAGCTAGCAGTTTCTACAGCAGTAGATCGTGAGACTGGAACAGTGGGTCTGACTTGGTACGGAGTTTGACATAACTTGTATTGGCTGGATTGGTATAGTGGAAACTACTGGTTTGGTACCGAAGTTTTATCCACATTGGGGTCTTTCCATCATCATATTGTGAGTTGGTGTTGTTACTATTTTATTTACTTTACACAAACCTACAATTCAACATAGGCTTAATTGGACGTGTATGTTTAATCACCTAGACAAGTATTAATTTGTGACTTGTTACAATTAATTGTATTAATTTTGCACATAAGGTCAAGCGGTAAATTGGAACGTAAACTTGGTAACGCTAAAATTTGAATTTGACATAGTAAAGCATTCATGTGTGGTATAGCAAGTCACATTGATTCCCGTGTGGTATAGTAAATTTAATGATGAAAATTTCAACTACATTTCAACGTTACCATTAACACATTGATTCAAACTATAGCAAGTCACTCTATAATCTGGTTGGAGACTACATTATATGATACTTGATAATAAAGAAAAACGTAAGTAACAAGTGTGGTATGCAACACATAGTACGTGCAGTCGTTCAATGTGTACAAGTCATGTATGATACTTCAAACATTGTTTTACTAGTTTCGGAGTGAAATCGATACCTCGTGACTCAAAAAGGCATATGGTCATTTTAAACGTATGAGTGACGTTTCTACTCATTTCGTGTTCGTATTGGTTTATTCACGCCCGTACCCACTTGAAAGTTTAGGGATGAAAGTTTTAACTACATTTTATCGACACATTGGTTCAAACTATAGCGAGTCACTCTATAATCGGTTAGAAACTATACTGCACTACATTTGACAATAAAGAAAAATATAAGTTGCAAGTATGGTATACTTTCGATTATATTCTAATTATGAGATAAGATATTCAATAAATTGCCTCGTTTAACTTGTACAAGTCTTTTAAGATGTTCCAAGTCTGATCAACTCGTTTTATAGTATATTAAGGCCCCGTCATCCAAAAAAATGATGTCTTTAAAAGGTTAAATAATTTAAATTCCAATTATGAGATAAAATACTCCACAAATTAGCTTGTTTAAATTGTGTAAGTCTTATATGATGTTCCAAGACATGATCAATTCATTTTGGAGTGAAATCAAGACCCTATAATTCAAAATGTCATGATGCTGTTATAAATGATTGGGTGTCGTTTCTACTAATTTCGTATCCGCTTCACTTTATTTTCATTTGTATGCACATGAAAATGAACTAATGGAAGTTTTCATTATATTTGTCCCGAGTATCGGCATAAAATTCACGCGATAATGACCAACACTATCGTTCTATGAGTAAATTGTATTAGATTTAATTATGAATGAAAGTAAGTAAATTCCATTATATTCTAATTATGAGATAAGATATTCAACAAGATGGCTTGTTTAACTTGTGTAAGTCGTCTAAAATGTTCCAAGTCTTATCGATTCGTTTTAGAGTGAAATCAAGGCTCGTGACCCAAAACGACATGATATCAATGAAAATGTTAGGTGTCATTTCTGTTAGGTCTAAAGGTGTAATTGGCGATTCTGTAGACAAAAGGACTAAATTATAAATTTGTAAAAGTCAGGGACTCAATTGTATAATGTTATAAAAGTTAGGGACTTAGAGTGCAATTTAGCAAGCTGGATGGCAGGGACTAGGGTTTGAGTGTTTGGTTCAAATCAAGGTCGCGGTGTCGAAAGTTTGCTAGCTATTCGCCCTGCCACCGCTTGAGTGAGAGGAAGCAAAATGGTCGTCGCTCGCTCGCCGCTCGATGTTCGCTCGAGTAAAGAAGTGTCACTCGCTTTTCGCTCGAGCGACGGTGTTATATGGAAAATCATATTTTCAATTTCTGAAAAGTTTGACATGGCTTAGGACTCTTAATTGCTCCCAACTATAAATACAAAGGCCGTGGACATGAAAGAGATTGCCATATTTTGCTTTACATAGATATCATCTTCAATATTCTCTCAAGTGATCCAAGGCAGAACTGGACAAGGAATTCATCTATAAACACCTTGTGATCCGGGTAATCTACTGTTGGGGAAAACATCACTATTTGTGAAGAAAAAACACATGAATTTCTTCATCTGTTGAGGAATGGACTCTCTCATTAGGAGATTGAGAGAGGTGGACGACAAGCGCAGGAACTGGACAAGAACAGAAGGTTCTTGGAATTTCACTTGATGATACAATCAGCTAGATACCGGGAGGATGTATTGGATAGCAGATTGGGTTGCAGGAGGTAGATCGGGAAGCTAGCAGTTTCTACGGCAGTAGATCGTGAGACTGGAACAGTGGGTCTGACTTGGTACGGAATTTGACATAACTTGTATTGGCTGGATTGGTATAGTGGAAACTACTGGTTTGGTACCGAAGTTTTATCCACATTGGGGTCATTCCATCATCATATTGTGAGTTGGTGTTGTTACTATTTTATTTACTTTACACAAACCTACAATTCAACATAGGCTTAATTGGACGTGTATGTTTAATCACCTAGACAAGTATTAATTTGTGACTTGTTACAATTAATTGTATTAATTTTGCACATAAGGTCAAGCGGTAAATTGGAACGTAAACTTGGTAACGCTAAAATTTGAATTTGACATAGTAAAGCATTCATGTGTGGTATAGCAAGTCACATTGATTCCTGCCCAGTAAAAACTGAGCCCAAAGTGACCTCTGAGATCGGAACAGCCACCAGAGCTTCATGGAGAAGGTGTCCACCACATCCCGTAATCTCCTAAAGGCGAGGCCTCCCTCATCAGTAGGAAGGCAAATTGCCTTCCAACTCCTCCAATGTAGACGTCGTGCTTGATCCTTAGAATCCCAT
>NW_019255583.1:0-1155 GCF_002742605.1 Olea europaea var. sylvestris | reverse complement strand
CTTCTTTAACATAAACACTGAAAATGTTACCCTTTCAGCATCATCACATCTTATAAATTTAAAGATGCGTTCTAATTCTCGTAGCCAATCCTCAACTGCTAAGGGATCCGTACTCCCCTCAAATGACGGAGGGTTCATTTTACGAAACTGCTCTATCATTGCAGTTTAATCCCTCGAGTTAGGTACTATTTGAGGTTGAATAATTGGTTGGTTGGGTTTTTGATGATCAACTGGTATTTGTTGATTTAGGGTTCCTTGCCCAGTCAAAGATGGTGCCTGTTGTTGCTGTCCCAACTCCCGCATTAGAGCAAGCAGTTCTCGTGCAAAGTTTGTAACATTAACTTCACCATTGCTAGAACTAGCATTAGCATTGCCAGAACTAGCATTAGCATTGCCGTGGTTGCGCTTTGGAGGCATTTCCTTTGAAAAAAAAAATACATTCATCCAATTAGGATTACTTCAAAACGTAATACTAACTTTAGAAAAAAAAACTTTTCAAAGGCCAAGGCAACTTTTCTTCATATATATATACATTATTATTTTTCACAAACAAGAACCATGTTGAGGTATGATACATACATTCAAAAGCAGAGGTACATATTACATCCTATTCTATTTCAAAAATAAAGATAGCTAGGTAAGATAGTGTCTAATCTTCCATTTCTTCTGGATCCTCATCGGGATCTTCCTCTGGATCTTCTTCTTGGTCTTCTTCTAACGTTCTTCGCTCCGAACTACCTGGTAATGGTACGGGAAAACTTTCATCTAGAACTCTCGAAAAGCACTTAGCCAACGGTCCCTTAACTAGCCTAGAATTGGTAGCTCGTAAACTGGTATTCATGGATAAGGTTATAGTCTTCTTAAAGTTTCGCTGTAAATCACGGCTAGTTCCATAACTTTCTCAAAGCAAATATGCAAGGTCTTCATACGAAAGGTCATCGTCAGACCATAGCACAATCTCATTTATGACTGAGGCCCAAGGTTCTGAAACAGTTTCATATAACCTCTGTATCTTCACCTTATCCCTTAAGCTATGTGTATCTCCCATAACATCTCAATAATACAGTCTAGTAGATCCAAATGTTGTTCGAGACTATGGAGTGGATGCATACGATAATTATAGTAAAATGCCAATAATATGTCCCGCTTCTTCGC
>NW_019255582.1:0-1155 GCF_002742605.1 Olea europaea var. sylvestris | reverse complement strand
ATTAATTTTCATATTAATTATGTTAGGTTGAAGATGTGTTGGACAGAAAATTAACAACGCAAAACCGCACCAGGGCCAATTTCATCATTTGTCGAGACAGTGTCGAAATTGGCCGAAATTTGGCAGGTTGATTGGAAACGGCCAAGGAAATTGGAGTCGGGGCACAGATCCGGGATCACGGGATTTTAGCCAAATTCCTTCGTTTAGGCCTCGAATAATTAATTTCCGTATTAATTATGTGAGGTTGAAGATTTGTTTCATAGAAAATTAAAAAAGAAAAATTGCACCAGGGGAAATTTCGTCATTTGTCGCGATGGTGACGGAATGGTCCGAAATTCGGCAGGTTGATTGGAAACGGCCCCAGAAATTTGAGTCGGGGCACAGCCCCGGGATCACGGGATTTTAGCCAAATTCCTTCGTTTAGGCCTCGAATAATTAATTTCCGTATTAATTATGTGAGGTTGAAGATTTGTTTCATAGAAAATTAAAAAAGAAAAATTGCACCAGGGGAAATTTCGTCATTTGTCGCGATGGTGACGGAATGGTCCGAAATTCGGCAGGTTGATTGGAAACGGCCCCAGAAATTTGAGTCGGGGCACAGCCCCGGGATCACGGGATTTTAGCCAAATTCCTTTGTTTAGGCCTCCGAATAATTAATTTTCGTATTAATTATGTCAGGTTGAAGATGTGTTGGACAAAAAATTAACAACGTAAAACCGTCCCAGAGGCAATTTCGGTATTTGTCACGACAGTGTCGGAATGGGCCGAAATTTGGCAGGTGGATTGGAAACGGCCCGAGAAATTAGACTTGGGGCACAGACTCGGGATCACGGGATTTTATCCAAATTCCTTCGTTTAGGACTCCGAATAATTAATTTCCATAATAATTATGTCAGGTTGAAGATGTGTTGGACAGAAAATTAACAACGCAAAACCGCACCAGGGGCAATTTCGTCATTTGTCGAGACGGTGTTGAAATTGGCCGAAATTTGGCTAGTTGATTAGAAACGGCCCAAGAAATTGGAGTCGGGGCACAGATTCGGGATCACAGGAATTTGGCCAAATTCCTTCATTTAGGCCTCCGAATAATTAATTTCCGTATTGATTATGTCAGGTTGAAGATGTGTTGGACAGAAAATTAACAATTAAAAATCG
>NW_019255581.1:0-1155 GCF_002742605.1 Olea europaea var. sylvestris | reverse complement strand
CAATAAAATACAAAGTTAAAACTCATTAAACGAGGACATATTTGCAGAAATATAAGTATAATAGTCAACAACCAGAAAATATTAGATACACATCCTTTCTTGTTTCTCACTCCCATAGATTATGCCCGATAAAAGAAAAGGAAGCTAAAAATGAAAACGAAAACAGAAGATCACTCAGAAAGGGTTAAGATATGCGTTCAAACAATCCACAAGATCACATCAAATGTTTTGCTCCTTCATGAAGTGTTGATTCATGCACACTCCAAGTACCAGATGCTAGTGACACTGAATTCCGAATAAACTTGGAAATAAATGACAGGTTCATTAGTTATCTTTAATGACCAGAAATAACTCAAGAGTTTCCGGACAATTCCAAAGATAATGGCTTCCAGGGTTAGCTGACAGAATGAAGAACGTACATCTAATTTTTATTTGTTTCTTTTTCTTTTGATTTAACCTTGTGATTTTCCATTGAACATACCATTTCAATTGGAATATCAATATAAAACTGTGTATCTAGTTTTATTTTAGGTTTCTTTCATCTGTTGCACCTTTTTTCTTATTGAACATACCATCTCAAGTTGAATTTTGAAACTGCTTTTGCAATATAAACACACAGGTAAATCTTTTACCAAAAAATTAAGTAATAGTGCAATACTAGTTCATCCCTGTCCATCTCATCAAAGAAAATTTAAGATGGAGCAGTGAAAAGTCATCTCAAAATTAAACCAAAAACTTCACGGTGTAGTTTTTTCTTAATGGTAAAATATTGCAGAGCAATTAAGGTATAGCTTCCATGGTATATTCTCTTTGGCATAAATCCAAATTTTATCTATGAACCGTTCATTTTTCAATCTCTTCAAAAAGTATCATTGTGTGACTCATTAACCTAATGCCTTAACGGTCAGCATAATTATAAACACCTCCTTTATTTCTATAAATGGATATTGATATCTATTCCCTACTTGCACATCATCTTTTCAGTTGTACTGATTTTGTTAAATAACTTTGCCAAACAAGATATGCTAACTTCCCCAAAACTACTTCTGAAATTCAATAGAAATACTGACAGGTCCCTAATAGCTTCTCCTATCCAATAATTGTGACCTAATATTAATGCAACAATCTTCCAAAATAGCATCTTCACCTCGTCTG
>NW_019255580.1:0-1155 GCF_002742605.1 Olea europaea var. sylvestris | reverse complement strand
CACACTTATTTTGATGTTCATATATAATTATCGACAAATTGCTCGTATCAAATTGATATCTTTGCCAAATTATCTCTTCTACCAAATTTTGAAGGAGAGGAACTCAACAATGTATAACAATGATCACTTTTTGAAGAAATTAGGGGAATACTTGAAAATACTTTTGATTAAATTATTTATTGGAAGATCGAAAACAACTACATTCCTAATCATTATTGCAAATTAGGTTAGTTTTGAACTTTTAATCGTTCTACAATATCACATTACTCTTGTAAATGAGAGCTTCCTTAATTCTACGCAAAACATGTCTCAACAATCAAATTATTTATTACCTTAATTTTGTTATCTTTGATACGTGTCGCCTCGCCTTCTTAGTGTATATTCTCATTTATTTTCTTATCAATTCTAATATAACCACCTTTGACCTTAATGTCCTCATTTTCACTTCATATCTGAAAGACATTTTATTTTGTAATAGGCCAACACTCAATACCATTAAGCATCGTATATGTCTCATTATTGTTGTGTAGAACTAGCCTTTTTAACCAGATACGAATTTTATTATCACGGAGAATTCCCTTAGTACTTTTCTATTTTACCTATCCAACTCTTATCCCTCAAACTACATTAAGAAATCATGTTTATATAAATATATATTTATATTTATACAGAAATGATTTAATGAACATCGGTGCTCATCTTATATTAAGCACCAGCGATGCGTCATACTAATTCATTGGTGGATAAAGATGTGTTTGGAGAAACATGAGTTTTGTCATTTTAATTCTTCTTGGGAAATTTCATCCATAACCATAAAGTTTGTGGCTGATAGATATTGCTCATCATTATCAAGTCATTGCACTTCTTCCCCACACGATTAGTGAAAGGAAAAATATAAAGACTACCGTTAAAGCAATCCAAGCAAGACTTACTATATTCATGTGAGTTAATGTACTCCCCTATCTCTATGAATATGAAGGATGTTCTGAACCCACAAACCATTCTGACTAGGTCAGAGTTTCTTTGAATATATTTTGAATTCATCTAAGACGTGAGTAAAACTCATTTTATTCTTCACAACCAGTATATATTAATATAAAATCGGCTAATTTTCCCTTTATACTTAAGAATCTCCACCATCAAGCAACATATATA
>NW_019255579.1:0-1155 GCF_002742605.1 Olea europaea var. sylvestris | reverse complement strand
CCCCGTCGCGAAAAATGAAGAAATTGCCCCCTGCGCGATTTTTGTTTCCGATCAATCTGTCAAATTTAGCCCATTCCGACGCCCTCGCGAAAAATGACGAATTTGGCCCTGGGCGATTTTTGTTTCCGACGAATCGATCAAATTTTAATCGATTCCGACACCATTGCGAAAAATGACGAAATTACCCCCGGCGCGATTTTTGTTTTCGATCAATCAGTCAAATTTTAGCTGATTCCGACACCGTCGCAAAAAATGACGAAATTGCGCCGGTGCGATTTTTGTTTCCAATCAATCGGTCAAATTTTGGCCGATTCCGACACCGTCGCGAAAAATGACGAAATTACTCCCGGCGCGATTTTTGTTTTCGATCAATCGGTCAAATTTTAGTCGATTCCGACACTGTCGCAAAAAATGACGAAATTGCCCTCGGCGCGATTTTTGTTTTCGATCAATCGTTCAAATTTATCCGATTCCGACACCGTCGCGATAAATGACGAAATTGTCCCCGACGCGATTTTTGTATCCGATCAATCTGTCAAATTTTAGCCGATTCGGACACCGTCGCGAAAAATGACGAAATTGCCCCCGGTGCGATTTTTGTTTTCGATCAATCGGTCAAATTTTAGCCGATTTCGACAACGTCGCAAAAAATGACGAAATCTCCCCCGGCGCAATTTTTGTTTCCAATCAATCTGTCAAATTTTAGCCAATTCCAACACCGTCGCGAAAAATGACGAAATTGTCCCCGGCGAGATTTTTGTTTCCGATCAATCTGTTAACTTTTAGCCTATTCCGACGCCGTCGCGAAAAATGACGAAATTGTCCTCGGCGCGATTTTTATTTCCGATCAATCTTTCAAATTTTAGCCGATTCCTACACCGTCGAGAAAATTGACGAAATTGCCCCCTGAGCGATTTTTGTTTCCGATCAATCTGTCAAATTTTAGTCGATTCCGACACCATCGCAAAAAATGACGAAATTTTCCCCGACGCGATTTTTGTTTCCGAGCAGTCAGTCAAATTTTGGCCGATTCCGACACCGTCGCAAAAAATGACGAGATTGTCCCCAGCGCGATTTTTTTTTCCGATCAATCGGTCAAATTTTACCCGATTTCGACACCGTCGCGAAAAATGACGAAATTTTCTTCTGCGCGAT
>NW_019255578.1:0-1155 GCF_002742605.1 Olea europaea var. sylvestris | reverse complement strand
GCAAATGGCCGATATTCAGGCCTTCAAAGCCAGACTGATGGTTTTCAATAAGGAATGCAATAACAAAGCAAAAGAAGAGACTGCCTTAAAAGCGTTGATGGACAAGTTGGCAGTATTCGAGTTAGAGCAAAGTTTTGGCCGAGAAGTCAACAAAGTAGACTGTTTGGAAGAGAAGGTACTTACAAAAGAACTGGACGACGAAGTGATGCGGATTGCCAAACCTGGATACGCTCAAGCACAAGACCCTCTGATCAAAGTAAATATTGGCAACGAAGGAGAAGATCACCCAACGTTCATCAGCCAGATGCTCGACCAAGAGGTTAGTAACAAATTAATCGCTTTGTTAAAAGAGTACAAAGATTGTTTTGCTTGGGAATATGAACAAATGCCTGGTTTAGATAGAGACTTAGTGGAACATAGGTTACCGACTAAGCCTAATTTTAAACCTCATAGGCAACCTCCTAGGCGTTTTGCTCCTAATGTACTCCTTGAGATTAAGAAAGAGATAGAGCGACTATTGAAAGCAGGTTTTATAAGGACAGCCAGATATGTCGAATGGTTGTCAAACATTGTGCCAGTATTAAAAAAGAATGGTAAACTAAGGGTGTGTATAGACTTTAGAAATTTGAATATAGCTACACCCAAAGATGAGTATCCAATGCCCACGGTAGATTCTTTAGTAAATTCAACTGCCGGACATGTCATGTATTCTTTCATGGATGGGTATTTAGGATACAATCAAATTTACATAGCCGAAGAAGACATACACAAAACTGCCTTTAGATGCCCTGGGTCTCTAGGATGTTTTGAATGGGTGGTCATGCCTTTCGGCCTAAAAAATGCAGGGGCAACTTATCAAAGGGCAATGAATTTAATCTTTCACGACATGATAGGCAAGTTCGTTGAAGTGTATGTGGACGACATAGTGGTCAAATCTATTAAAGAAAAAGACCATTTCGAACAGTTAAAATGTTCGTTTGAACGAATGAGCCAATATAAGCTAAAGTTGAATCCCTTGAAGTGTGCATTTGGTGTTAATGTAGGGAATTTCCTTGGTTTTTTGGTACACAAAAGAGGGATTGAACTTGATAAAAATAAAGCGAAGGCCATCCTAGAAGCCAAACCACCTAGCAATAAAAAGGAGTTGCAAAGGTT
>NW_019255577.1:0-1155 GCF_002742605.1 Olea europaea var. sylvestris | reverse complement strand
TTTTTTTTTTTCTAACATTCTTTCTAATAAATTATCTAATCCTCTAATTGTATATCTTGACATTTAGTCATACAAATAATCATCAAATCATACAATTAATCTCTTTTATTCTCAAAGATCTAAAAAGATTCATTCTAATTTTAGCAAAAATTTAATAGTTTTACCTTAGTTTGATTTGGATCTTTATTCTTAGAACCGAATGACCTTTGAGCTCTGAGTATGTAAACTGCTTCCTTCAACGGCCTCCTGCCTTCACGAAATCTTTACTATTTTAATTTCTTGCTCTCACTGTATCAATTCTAAAGAATAAAATTCTAGACTTCTGTTAAAAAAAACTCCCTTTTTACTAAAATAAGAAGAAAACTTTCTATTTGACCTTTCAAGAATTTATGAGAATAAAGATTTAGAAACTCACATTGATATCAAAATATTGAAATTTTACTTCTATCAGAATTTATACAAGGCTTCTATTTGGTACAAAGGGATTTCAAGAAAAACTAGTTTTAGAAATTTTGATTCTCCACTACAAACGAGCTTACAATTTGAGAGAAGATACTTTGATTTCAAGATGGTTTTTTTCCTATTACAATGTCTCTATTTATACAAATACACGAGACTTTATTATTGATCTATTATATCATTCAGTACATCAGCAAAAGCACACTTGCCTTTCTATTATTGTCCTCATTGGACCTACATCTTCTCATGCAGCATCTGATTTTTTCTATTATTGTCCTCTTTTTTCTTTATCTCCACATGATTTTCCAACTTTTTATCCAAAGAACATCTTTCTCTATTATTGCCATCTATCTTTTATTTCTTCGCATGCAGATGGGGGAACTCCCTTAGTTGGCAGGATTCTCTAATAGTGGTATGACATCTGAAAATTGATGTATATTGAATCTTGTAATGTAGTCCTTCAAGATTTCTGATTTTCCATGTCCTTCATTTGATACCAGCATCCAATTTTCATATTGGTACAAGCATGAAAATTTTTTATCAAACAAATTTTTAGCAATATTTTATATAGCTTTAATTCCAAGTGCTCTTCTATGTTTGATTCATGACTTTGTCACTGTTGAAATTTTTCTTTCATTTTCTGTAACGTCTATTTGGAAATTGGATGTAACATACCCAATTGAGATTATGTGTTCA
>NW_019255576.1:0-1155 GCF_002742605.1 Olea europaea var. sylvestris | reverse complement strand
TGAATCCAAAATTTTCAGTTCTTAAACCCTAAAATGCAAAAAGTCAAACCCTTAAATTGACTTAATTTTATTTTTGAAATTTGATTCTATTTCCACGTTTTGCCCTTGTTTGTCCCTTATTAAATTAAATTTTATTTTTCTCTCTTTTTTCAACCGCACAATCTTTTATAAAATAATATTACACGTAAATCGCAATCTTTACAACCGCACAATCTTTCAACCACTCATTCTTACAAAAAAAAAAAAAAAAAACCCACTTCAACCATTATAATTTAAAATGATGGGGCCGAATGGGGGCTTTGTTTCGATAAAATGGATAGAAAAGAAATCGCGGGACCTACATAGAGTAATTGGAACAACCATGGTGAGTATTCGTCATCAATGAACTGTGGTAATCTGGCAAGAATAAAGAGTGTGTACAATACTTGTGAGGGGGTGTTTCTATTAAGCCCCCTTCTTGGGCTCAATTTTTTCAAAATCCATTTTGTTTAAAACTCATTTTCGATCACACATTCTTTTATAAAATAATATTAAACGTAAATTCAAAACATTTTTTTAACCATACATTCTTTAAAAAATCACTATTTTAAAATATATTTTTATTCTCAACTTTTCATTAAAATGGAGCCCAAACAAGGGCTAAATTAGCCAAAAAGTGACCATTTTTCTTTTGCAATCTTTTTATACAAGAGTGTAATGAAAATTATGACAATAGATATTTCGGTTTATATATATATGTAATTTTATTTTTATTTTTTTGGTCAAAAGTCTCTTTCCCATTTTAGTAATTACACAAATGATAAAACCTCAATATGTCCTTAATAATCCTCATTAAAAAAAATAAAATAAAAAATAATCCACTCAATAATACAATCAACGAAGTTGGCGCTATCAAGTTAAGCATATATAGTCCTTTTTTCACCCTCTTTTTCTTCTATATCTTCACAAAGCACAAAAAATAAAAAAATAGTATTTTAATTTAGCATGTATTTGATTCAGCCAAAAATTTGATTTGAAATTCAAATCAAAATCAATTATAAATTTTATGAGATTCACAACTCTTCAATCATACATTTAGAATGACCAAAAAATTCGTTCAATCTGATACCCACTTCGAAGCAGAGATTACCTACGTAATCAAATATATGGGACGGG
>NW_019255575.1:0-1155 GCF_002742605.1 Olea europaea var. sylvestris | reverse complement strand
TTTTAAGCCCCGTTTGGTAGTAATTTTTTTCAAAATGCATTTTTCCTATCTTCTTTTAAACTACACATTTTTTATTAAAATAATATTACACGTAAAGCAAAAACTTTTTCTTATTTCTCAATCACACATTTCACATCAATTTACTATTCTAAAGTGCATTTTTACATAAAAATGCCTATCAAACACCCCCTAAGTATAAACACCACCTAAATCTAGGCGGGGTTCGATTCACTGTTCATGGCTTGCTCTCAAATGCCTAGATTAATTTGAGAGTTTAAACCAGTGCATAAAAGATGTATCCCAACTAGCTAGAATGAAGAAATAACAACGGATAACTATGGAGGAGACGAAGATTTGAGAAAACTTGTTAGAAAAAAAGTTTATTTTCTAATGATGCATTTGGGAAAGGATTAGATAGTAACGAATACTATTAAAGTCTCGCGTAATGTTGACTAGATTTTAATTTACTATATGCCACGCCTCGCCATCGATTCAATCGAAGACCACGTCACAAACCATGTGGAGCTTAAAGTCAATCGGAGTCAAAAGAGGAGCCGATGCTCACTATTCTGAAGTTCCTCACATTGTCGGTCGAAACTCCCTCTGAATTAGCTGAAGCTGTCCCTAGACATGAAGCTCCGTTTAGTTGAAGTCTTTATTATCTTTAAAAGATTTGTAGGCAATCTTTAGGAATAATCGATGTAACATTTGTAATAATGAACTTTAGAATTGTCAGCTTAGGGTGTATGGTGGTTGACCTGTTATCAATATACTAAATGTGTAGCAGAATAAGTGATATGACTTTGGCCTGGGAGATGCAGCCACATGGTTCCAATCAAATGGAAACCACTTCGCCTAGAACCCTATAAATGAGAAATTCTTGTAATATTTGTTTTATTGCAACTCTTTACAGCTATCATTTATCTTCTCTATTGCTTATTTCATACTTTTCTTTACTGGAGTTTAGATTATCTTGCTTTAGTTGAGTTGTTAGTGATTAATTATTTTGATGCAATCGTCTCTACATATACTATTGGTTGTCTGAACATTATTCTCTCGCATCATAGAGCATTTCCCATGTTTACATGTGGTAACTTCCTTCGACCAAGTCTCTAGTGAAAATGTGTTGAAATTTGCTTGCCTGAACGCGAGTGG
>NW_019255574.1:0-1155 GCF_002742605.1 Olea europaea var. sylvestris | reverse complement strand
GGTCTCCTTTAACAAAGTTTTTTATGCTGATGGGAATCTAGGTGAACTTTAGGCTATCTCTTAGTCGTTTTACAATCTTTTTACAAATAATTTTCAGCTTGGATGACATTTTGCAAAAAAATTATTAGAAATATATCATGCAACAACAACTTCATAGTTACTTAACCATCAATTTCAAATTAGTTAGTACTTCCCCTTCAAATTAGTTAATCAACAATAACTTCGTAGGTTCATCACAACAAAATCAAATTAGTTTGTACGTCTTCTATTTCATTACATCTATTTGTGTTCAATTAACATTTGATAGTTTAAAATCTATATGTTTAAATCGATTGATAGGAAATATTCCAAATGAAATTGGAAACCTATCAGCACTTGTATATCTATATTTTGGAGTCAACAATTTTAGTGGTACGTAACTAGATCTCCTAAACTTCGTTTTATATATGAAATTTGGTAGCCTAAAAACGTAAAGTATGTAGAATCATCAATGCCAAACTTCGAGCTTTTACAAGCCTAAATGTGCTAGGCATAACAAATATAAAGTGTTGCTAGGAGTCAAAACCCGGATTCATGCATGGACAATCTTTTTAGAACACTCATTAAATATATTTTAATTTGTTTATTTAGTCATCAAAAATATTTATAACAAAAATCTAAATTTAAAGTTCTCATATATAACAAAGGTTTTAATGTTGATGGAAAATTTTAATGAAATTTAGGTTGACACAAGCATTTTACAATTTTTGATAAACGTTTTTCAACATGTATGCACTTTCCAAATAATTATTAGAAATACATCACGTGACAATAACTTCACAGGGGCATAATTATGTTTAAATGGATTGAAAAATATATTCCAAATGAAATTTGAAAGCTATTATCACTTGTGTATCCAGATTTGGGGCCAAACAGTATCAGTGGAATGTAACTAGTTTATTGAAATTATATATATTAAATTCAATATTCTAAAAAGCGTAAAATGTCACTAGATGTCAAGGTCAAGCTTCGGAATTTTACCAGCCTAAACAAGCTAGGCATACAAAAGTGGACTATGTGGCTAGGTGATTTGTGCCAAAATGCACTTTTTAGGACACCGGTTAAATCCATTCGATTTGTTTGTTTAGTTTCATGACAAAGATTTATAACTCTAAA
>NW_019255573.1:39856-43757 GCF_002742605.1 Olea europaea var. sylvestris | reverse complement strand
ACTTCAAAGAGAATTTTTTCAATTTCAAATGTATATACCTTGATTAGTGCAATGCTCCTTACCACACACTTATTCAAACCAAACGACCTCCAACTTAAGACTTTCGTCAAGTTTTATCATGTTAGTCTAAGACAATCCACACATAATTTTCACACATGGAATCCACATCTTCCTACAATTGTAAAATCACCTCCAAACTGTGCTAAATTTGGTCTAATGATAGATAATTTAATATGGTTTAGATTAAGCATCTATGTCCAACTAGATCAACATATCAAAAGCAAGAAACAACTCATTTAATCACAATGTCAAACTCAATTCTAGTGCATTTGTAATATCAAGTTTTACAATGTTGAGCTTCAATTAGCCTAACATGCATCATATCCACAGTTCATAAATCAACAACAAATCTCAAATTAAATCATCACTGTCTATCAACTTGTCTACCCACTTAAGCACACGACTGAATAAAAGAGTTTTTTTTATTGAAATTCTTTAAATTTTTCAACTTCTTTCTTTTATTTTTTTATTTAAACAAACACATAAAAAACACAAAAACATACGAAAAACAAAAACTAAAAGTTGTTTCACCCTCAAATTTAAAATTGACATTGTCCTCAATGTCATAGAGCATAAATAAGCACATAAAGGGGTATGGAAGAAAAGGAAGAAGGTACTCCCCAAATTCTTTTGTTAAATGTATGAGGCACTGTGTGTGATGACTAGATAATCTTCTTCACCATGTTTTCCCTTGGGTCTATATTGGTTTGAGTGTTACACGTCGTCATGTTCCGGAAAAATCAAATTTCAAAAGTCAAACAACCTAGAACATGTATCACTTGGCCGAAACAATCAAAATAATCAACAATAAATTCAAGAGCTTATGGGCAGAAGGGATATGGGTGATACTCCTAAATAAACTAATAAATAAACTAAACTATCCTATAACTTGAAAACAAAATAAATGAAGGAAAGAAAGAAAGTTTTGGTTGCCTCCCAAGAAGCGCTTTTTTAATTCATTAGCTAGACTTTTGCACAAGTACTTCATGGCACTTTGAATATGGCTTTGGAGCTCCTGCTTAGCTTGATTAATTTGACTTTGTTCCATATCTCATACGTCTTCCAAGATAGTACATTTTCCTTTTGAATACGGTATGACCTATCTAAATTGCCTGCTTCGAACTCAAACATACTTCAATCTTTTCATTGTCTTTAATCACAAATTTAACGAAGTTTGATGTTTGCATGCTGATCCCATCTATATTGAATGCAATTAATTCACCTGGCTCTTTCATGATTGATTGCTCGATTTCCACATGCATCTTTAGTCGTTAGTTCCTTGGGTTGAATGATGAAATGATCCTCTGCTGGCATGTTATTTGCCTCGTCTGAAATTATTTGATCTTCAATCTTTATACATCTTTTCACGATGATGTCTCCAGTAATTATTTCACTGTAATTAAAATATTCTTCATATGGATAACATTCTTTCACTTCCACTGGAGTTGCCAAATACGAGCAATTTATAGTATAACGAAATGCACCACAGTATTCACATGTTTGTCTGATATTTGGATAAATAATTGATTTCATGTTTAATCCCTTCGACCAACCATCCTTACCAAATTCGATAGGCTGATCATATCCCAACCTTTTAAGTTTTTGTCTGATTATGAATTTTTCAAAGAATATGTCATCTTCATTCAAGTCAAAATCAATCATTGTGAAATTTTTGACCTCTTGATTCTTCTTATTTCCTGTCAATGGAGAAAAGGAAATCAGGTAGATCAATTAAAAAAAAGAAAAAGAATCAAACAAAAGTAAGAAATAAATAAACAAGTATTAAAGAAAAATAGTCTCCAACAACGACGCCAAAAACTTGTTGTAAATTTTAATTTGGCAAGTGTACGAATCATACCAAGTAATAGTGAATTTAAGAGTCCGGATTGTCGATCCCACAAGAACTATTTTCCAGCACTTAATTCAATTTTTTTCTTTAACTACTATTTGACGAAAACAAATTAAAAATTGTAGTGATTTGAGTTTTAATCTTAATTCTAGAAAATAAATGGATGCTCACACAATTGTTTGTAAAATCAGATAATTAGAGGACGTTAGGACAAAATAACTTCACCAATTGATCACTTTTATATCTCAAATTAAGACTCAATTCTAATGTAGTGTTCGGTCGAATTCACCTATTGTATTCAATTTACCCCTCTCGAGTTTTCATTAAGTCTATTCAACTAATTAAATTTCATATCTCTATGCAAATTCAACTTAATTAAATGAGTTCTTTGTCTTAGGAATTCAATTATGACTGCAATAATTGGTATAAGCATCTCTAATCGTTATACCAATGTATTGAATTTTACTATATGGTCTAAATCCTAAACTCATATCTCTATTCATAAAGGAATAACAAAATTCAACAAATTATTGATCAGATAATTTAATGCAATCAATACATAACAAAAATCAACACATGGAAAAATTAAAATCCATGAATCTTAATAAGAAAATATAAAGGATTTCAAATGGTTACATTATTCGCCATAACAATGGATTTAGCTAAGCATAATGAAGGAAAAGAAACACAAAATTGTCTTAGAATACATCACCAGATTTAGAATTAAAGATGTAGAAGAAAAAGTAGATCTTGCACCAAGAATTCTTTCCTCTTCCAATTGATGCTTCACCTGATGAATTTGTCATTGTTTTCTCCATTTGAATCTCTCCTCCTTTCCCAAAGATGTGTTTTTCGCCTCTTAATGTGTGGAACCCCTTAAAAAATGTTAGAAATTTATATTTATAGGTGGCTCCTTGTGTATGTAAAAAGTAGAATTTTTATGGATTTCAAAAAAGGCCAAAAAGGCAAACTATATATGCCTAGGCGGTGCCATGGTGCCCTGAAGCGGCGCTGCGGCGCCCTGATGGTTTGTGTAGATAGCATCTTGTTCAGCATTTTTGTCATAACTTTATTTTTCGATATCCGATTGATGCGATTCAAGTTGCGTTAGAAAACTAGCTCAAAGGGTTACAATTTTACTTCGGGCATTAACCTCCAATTCAATTGTTTGCTATGTCAAAAATGGGTCTTAATGTGAGGCCGAAATTTCGAAGTATAACTTTTCAGTTGAAAATTGATTTGTGATCATATTTTGCCTAAAGTTGATCCCTTTGACATCTTTTTTCATCCAATTGACTCCTAACGCTCTTGGATCTTCATCATAAGGATTGACACAACTTTTGAGTATTTGCACTTTAATCTTCGAACTTTGGATCCCTTACAATTTAGCCATTTTCTCCATTTTGGCCCACTTTTACTTCTTCCTTCAATTCATTGTACCGTCATTGAATTTTATCTATTTAAAACAAAATTTCATAAATTAGACCATAATTCATTCGAGAAACAACTAAATATCATCGTTTTAAAGTCTTAAATAAGTGTCTAAAATACACTTATCAGTAGCCCAACCTCTATGTAAATTTATGGGAAAGGATACTACATTTGTGTTTGATGAAAACTACTTCAAGACATTTGAAACAATAAAGGAGAAATTGGTTACAACTCCAATTATGATAATGATGGATTGGGGCCAGCCATTTGAATTTATGTGTGTGATGTCAGTGATTACATTGTAGGGGAAGTTCTAGGACAATGGTGTGAAAACATCTTTCGATCAATTCACTATGCTAGCAAAACTTTGACAGAGCTCATTTGAATTACACCACAATAGAGAATGAGATGTTAGTAGTGGTCTTTGCATGTGAAAAGTCTAGACATATCTTATTGGCAACAAAGCGATCATTTATGCAGATCATGCAGCAGTTCGATATCTGTTTGAAAAGAAAGATGCCAAGCCTCACTTGGTCGGGAGAATATAGTTGCTGATTATCT
>NW_019255573.1:33780-35967 GCF_002742605.1 Olea europaea var. sylvestris | reverse complement strand
TTAATTTCGTTGTCACCTAACTGTTTAACTGCTTTTGTGTGTTTGTTATATAAAAAATAATAATAATTTTTTTGCATACTTGTATGAGTTGGATAACATTGTTGGCAATGACGCATATACTTGAAAATATGAATTAGTTGTGAATTATGTGCAGGTTATGTGCTTGAGTTGAAGTCTTACTTACCCTTACAAAACATGACATGAATGCACATGCATTGAGCATAACGTTGGATAGGAATGCACTGATTTATATATGATATTGGTTGAATTAGTGGCCTCAGAAGCTAAATCCAAACAATCGCTAAACAAAAATTAATATCCTTTAACAGACTTTAAGATAGTTTGGATGTGTGAATTGTTGTAGGGAGACATGAATTTAGATGTGGATTTTGCGTGTTAAACTTTGCATGGATTATTTGAAACCAATAGGATGAAAATTGGGTGAAAACCTTAACATAGAGGCCAGTTCTTGAGATCAACTGGACTAATCATTGCATAATAGAAAAAAAGATGTCTTTTGTGAAACTACCTTAAAATATCCCAATGAGGATAACTATAAAGACAAGCTATCCAACTAAATTGTGTGGATTGAGTCTTTTTGTTGTTTGTTTTATTTGTGTGTTTATTGATTATATTATCGTGTTGTTTGTGCTGCTCGAGGACAAGCAAATATTTAAGTTTGGATGTATTCAATGAGTGTATTTTTGTCATTGAATTAGCAGCGTTAAAGCATAGTTTTGATTTGTTCTTAAGCACTTCTAAGCATTTTGATGTGTTTGTTCGTATTATTTTGTAGTTTAGACAACTTGATGATAACAATGTGTTTTGGAGCTTGTAATGGAGCTAAATTTCTAATTATGGAAAAGGGCATGGAATGGAGATAGAAGAAGAGAAAAATAAAGTGGGAAAAAGGCAAGAAAATGAGGCTAAGGAGTGAAGAACACATATTTGGCATCACGGGGCCACATATGGGCGCCTAGCTTCCAAGACATAAAAAAAAAAAATAGCAGAGAGTTGGGCACCACGATGTTAGCTCTTGGACATTATGACGCCTAGCCAGAACATTATGGAGCAAAAGGGCTGACGTTACAGTGTCAGCCACAGGCACTATGGCGCTAACATGTATTGTCATCGCGCTGAGGCACTACTACCTAATTTTAAAAAAGTCAAAATTTTGGAATGTTTCGACCTAGTCCATCCCCAATTCAACTTGAAGCTTCAAAAACACTATAAATATAACCTTAACGACCACTTTTGAAGGAAAATTTGAAGACGCAAAAGGTAAGGAACTAGAGATTGATCTAGAGAAAGAGAGGCAACATCAAGGAGAAGAATTCAAGCACCAAATCAATTTTTCGTTCTTTTTATCTTCATGTTCTTAATATTAGAATTGATTATGTATTTTATCTTATTCATGAACCGAATTCTAGAGCAAGGGTTTGATGTAACCTAACTTGAGACGTGTTTGGATTTTAATATAGTTATTCCATTCAGTATCTCCATAAGTTTATTTGTGTTGATTCTTATGCATTGCTTTCAATTACCTAATCAGTAGTTGAATAATTTGATGCTTTAAATTTCGATATTCGAGATAGAAAAATTTATGTATAATCTTAGAATAATACAACCTTTATTTTATAAGTTTCAAAAGAAAATATAAAATATTTGAGGCTTATTCAATAAAAAAACCACTTAACAATTTCTAGATTTTAGTTTGGAATAGACATATTGGAATTAAATTATAAAGATAAATTCTATTCGGCACTCGATAAATGGAATATATTAATTTAGGGTTCTTGCTACTGAACTTAGGAAAGTCAAATTTTTTGCTATTTCCTTAACTTGAGATTTACATGATTAAGAAGCTGTTTGAGAATTTATTTATTTTTTTAGTTTAAAGTCTTGAAAATTATGTTTTATTCCTTATGTGCTTTCATGTTGAGTTTTTAAAAAAATATAATCATCTTTTTAGTTTAAAGTCTTGAATAATATGTTTTATTTCCTATGTGCTTTCATGTTGAGTTTTTAAAATATAATATGTTTTAAACATTGAAATTCTAGTTTATGCACACAAAAAAAAAATAATAATAAAAAAGGTAACCTGGGTCTAACTTTGAAGAGTCAAACCTCATTCTCTCGTGAATAAATAACTACCAATTTTTTTATGATATTGGATAGTTGCATGAT
>NW_019255573.1:8052-27682 GCF_002742605.1 Olea europaea var. sylvestris | reverse complement strand
TCTTAGTGCATTTATATATTAATTGGGGATTCTTTTAATATAAACTAATTAAATATTAGTAAACAATACAGCCATATTGGGTGTTTGTTTGATAAACTCTAGATGCTCCATCCTAGTTCACTCGAATGGCTATTCGTCCCTTCAGGAACACACGAAACAACACAGGTTTGAAATATTTTTAGGGCTCTGATACCATACCGAAACCAATTTTGCTCAATAAATCCAGTTTGTTATGTATTGCCTTACATTTATAAGGTATTTTATCATCGATTCTATGCTATATAATTATGTTATACAAGGAAACTTAGTAATAATTAAATTGCTAAAAATACCCGTGTTGCAAATCCTCTAATATCAACTTCGACACAACCTCTATCTATGATTCCGTCTAGCATAATCACCATTTTCATCTTCTAGCTTCTTAGAGCTTATTTGTTATTTTTTTCTAAAATTGTTGCTTGATGCTAATCTTCCTCTAGCATGTAGCAGCAAATTTCTATTCAATTTTTGATGTGATTGTTTATGGTTTTCTCCTTGCCTTCAGGTTTAGCAGGCCCTCAAGTAAAGTCAATGAAATACCCAGAACCAAAATCCAGTGGGGGCAGTTAGGTGGCTCCTCCATTGCTGACCTGTCGCAAGCTTGTTGATAAGTGCATTTTTACACACTTATTCGGTTCATAAAACATGACTAACTGTTGATTAAAGCATTTGAATTATGGCTTAAGTCAATGTAATCATGTTTTGTATGACTATATTGATGAATGTGGTGAAATTCAAGAGAAAAGAAATGAGAAAGGACCAAAGAGGAAGAAAATTCAAAGTATGCGGACTAAATTGCAACATTTCAATGGTTGATTCGGACGATAAAATGAAGATTAAAGATGTTGCGGGTACAATTGGATACAATTAAAAGTTGAAGGGTTGAAATTGCAAAAGAAAAGACTTGAAAGAATCAAGAATCGAATTCGAGGGCTAAAATGCAACATTCGGGAGTTTTTATAACTGAGCGACAGCCCAGTTGTTTAGAGTGGGTGACTGCTAAATGTAAAAAATCAATTATCGAGAAGAAAATTTTGGCCTGAGCGACTGCCCATATTTTGCTTGTGCGATAGCCCAGGCCAATCGCGGCGAAAAATTACTGGTTTTCTGTTCTGACCGAAATTCATATGGAAACAAATCTTTGGAGATATTTTACAACCTTAGGGCCGTCCCTAAGCATACACCACGTATTATAACACATTCATAAGGATTTTTAGAGTGGAGAACAAGGCAAGAACATGAAGATTGTCATCAAAACGCAAGGATTCAATTCAAGATTTAAAGTGGTGATGTCTTTTCTTTATTATTTAGTTTGTTTTCTTCTTCCCATCATACTAGGCTAATTTTTTATGTGCTAGGAGATCGATAAGCCTTGTAATGTGATTCTTAATTTCTTGTTTCATATCTTTGACATTAAAACACATTTGATTATTTTGAATGATTTATATATATTTAATTTCTTTCACAATTAAGGGCCCGTAATTGTGTGAGTTTGGGTGACTTATTTCTTACATTCGAGAGAATGAGAATATGTTCGATGAGGTATAAATCATCGTAGAGTCCAATAGAGGATAGAGATATACCGCTATGCTCTGTGTAAATCTTTAAGTGCTCACAAAACTGCATGCATTCTTATATATTTGCACCCGTTATGAAGATATAGGCTAATGGTATATGAGAGTAGATTTAACATTACTCGAGAGAGAATATTGAATAGATTTAGGAGCATTGATTCTTCAAAATTTCATCGTGTTGTCAATTTGTGAAATTAAGGTTAAATTGAACATTATTTGAAAATTCGTGATCCTAGTATGCTATACAATCATTGAATACATTAAATTGCGTTTTCAACATTTAATAGCATTTTAGATCATTTAAACATCAATTTGCATTTTGTTCATCGCATGCATAAATAATTGCATAATTAGCTTAGGTTAGGGAGTAATTACGTTATAAAATCACTTGTTAAAATTTAGTTTCGATTAAGGCCTAAATAAATAACATTGAACTAAATCAATCTCCGTGGGACGATATTCGAACTCTAATTATCCACTTTATTATTTGTTAACGACCTGTACACTTGCTGTGATTTAAATCAAAATATATTTTCGTGAACACTTGTTAAGACTTGATTACGTCTATTGAGGTTGACAATGAAGTGTTATATTTATATAAATGATGATGATCTAGCACAAGATCTCTATTGTGACAATCGCATATCAAACAGAAAGTACACCGTATGGAATTTTCTTCCCAAAAATTAACGGGAACAGTTCAGGTAAATTTATTTTTCGTTCTGCAAGGTCACGTATCTGAGCCTAGACATTTCCTGTACTTGTCATTGAGTAGCGTTTTCTCTATCTTATGCACAAATTTGATTTCTTTTCTCCTGTTCACCTTTTGCAATATACTATCTGACTGTTCCGTTATCTAGAAAGGTCAAGGTTATTTAATTTTAGAGGTGCCAACAATGATGAATCACCAAAATCTAAGAGATGCGTGACTTAAAGATTTTATACCTCCACAAGAAATTCACAATATAAGTTCAATGAATTTCCCTTTTTGAGTTAAACGAATTTACATTTTATATAATAAGACTAAGTTGTATATAACTTATCTCACACAACTCCAGAAAAGTATTAAAATGTTGGTTTTGTGATCCCGTCTTGCTTAATCTAAGCCAACCATGAATTCAGTAAGTGGAGATCTTGTCCAATGATTAGATTATGGACATGCACAAATAGTGTTGCTTGTAACAAAATCATGAAGATTTCTACCTTCTCATTATATAAATCAACTTAATGATTCATTGAACGAAATCAGTTCTTGTAAGATTAATAGGAGCATAGAATTGGATTTATAAGGTGTGATTTATTTTATGTTCTCAGGAACCTGTTTGGTTTTATGAATTTACCGTGGAAGCCATTTATCTACATTGGAGATTGGTGGAAAAATAACAAAAGAAATAGGATTTACTTATGATTTTTATTTGATTTAGAAATATCCTATGATTTAAAGCTTTGAACTTTGAAGGAGCTGCTATAAAGGATACTGTATCATAAAGATGATTGTTTTAAGTAGTTAGCTTCAAATTCCTAACACGGAATGAGGTCTTTGAGTAGATGTAATGCATAAAATTATAGCATGTTTGACAAAATGGAGCGTATTATCGAGAAGATACCTATAATGTTAAGGCAAGTTTTGTGATCAAAAAAATTAATGATCTAACTATGCTTTATTGCACGTTGTCCATAAGATGAATTTAGTGGAAATGACGATTTTAAGCATAGATATGTGACTGTTCTAGAATGTATATGTAAACAAGTGGAGGGGTCACCAATTGTGCATATGTTAAGAGAAAGATGATTTGGTTGTTGGAATACGTCTTGCGTAGACCTAGAGGAACTCCCATTCGTTTAGAGTGATGTAATCCCAATAGCAATTGTTAAGAGTAGGATTTGTAGGCCAAAACTTATGAAGCTCGATGCAGTACAGCAGAACATTGCCTTTTCTTGCTACCTTGGAGTCGACATGGGAACTATTGGTTGCAATATATTTGCTTTATTAGATTTCTTACCAGATGTAATGATGGTCAAACTGAGTTTCTGGTTCTAGATATTTGACAATAAGCCTTCATTTGAATTTATATATTTGTCAACCTTCCAGAAGTTTCATAATTTATCATAGGAATCGCTTCTGTATTTTCATGTAGATCACTTCCATGATGCTATAATTTTGCTATTACCTCTTTTGGGGATTTGAAATTATTTTATGATCCTTTTGTTGTTTAATTTTGTATCATTGCCTTTAAATTTCTCAAAATCTCTTTCATCTCTTCTACATCATGATGTTAATTCAGTCATTCTACTTTTAGATATGTTCAATGTGGAAATTTGATGTGATGCAGAAGGAACTAGACTTTATGGAAAGTGGGACCTGCATAAGTGGAAATAGGCAACTTCTCGATTTTTGGAGAAATTTTGGAGTTGTTCGTTTTCGACGAATTTTAGTCAAACTTGATTAGAAACGAGCCAATAAACAAGACTCAGTGGCTTTGTCCCTAACGCAAGGCCAATTTGGGCAAAGTCTGTTGTTTATGCATTTTTTTCTTCTTCGATAATTTTTGTTTAGTTATATCTCAATCAAATAAATTCGGATTTGAATTCTGTTTGTTAGAGAATAATCCTAAAAATTAGTATTTTCAATTTTAGCCATTATCTCAATTTTTTCCATTTTTAAATTTTTTTCATTATTATTTAATTTATTTTCGAATTTTCCTAGAGTTTTCGCTATATAAAGCATTGTAAGCCTTTGAGACTGCATGATCGAAAGAAATAAAATTTTCATGAGTTTTTTTTCATCTTTATGATATTTGTTCATCTTTCCTATAAACTTTCTTTACATAAGCTGATATCAAAGCGAAGTTTGTTCCTTCACCACGCCGCTAATGAGACGTCTAGAAGCCCATGAAGCCCCAGTAGAGAAGGTGAATAGACGAGATGTGATCGCACAGTCGCGTCGATAAGAGGAGTTGTTGACCCAGTAAATCGCTACAATCTTGCCACCACAACATGTGCCTTTGGTCCAACCGCTCGAGGATTTTGAAGATGAAAATCCATTGTGCTACATGATCGTCCAATAGATTTGCTAGTCCGATGGAAAAAATGTGGCGAGGAAGAAAACGGGCGCTAGTAATGAAGATTTAATGTTGATATTCCCAAATTCCATGGTGGATTGAGTCCAAAATAATTCTTGGATTGGGTGATTGCAGTGGAAGAGGTCTTGGAATTTAAGGAGGTTTTTATGGTAAAACGTGTGCCTCTTGTTGCACCAAGATTTTACAGATGAGCAATGGCATGTTGATGGCAAACAAAGGTGACGAGATCTAAATTAAGGAAGGCCAAAATTGTGTCTTGGGAAATTTAAAGAAGCACATGAAGAAGCATTTTCTGCCCTTTAATTATGTTCGGACCATATATCAGCAATTGTAAAATTTACGTCAAGGCATAAAGATGGTTAATGACTATACGACAGAGTTTTACATGTTGATTACGAGGTGATGGAAATAGAGGAACAATTGGTTTTGTGATATATGGGTGGTCTTCGTCCACAATACAGGATATACTGAATATGTTTGATCCTGTGATAGTTTTTAAGGCGCATCAAAGGGTGATATAGATAGAGAAAAACCAATCCTGACAAAATATAGGTCCTTTCACTACAGGGGGTTCTTCCAGTAATCCACAGCAGTAGACAACACGTACTAGTAATCCTAGTCAGGCTGGTTCTTTTAGAGCAATTCTTGTTCAACAGTCAATATGTTCTGGAGGTAGTACTTGTTTCACATGCGGATGTATGGGTCATAAACAATCTGAATGTCCCAAAAATTCGCGCAGAGGACTCTTTGTTGATGAAGGATATGGAGATTATGATGAGGTACCTGAATTTGATAATAGAGACGCTAAAGAGGCACGAAGGAGGAAGAATTTGTTGTTGCTGACGTGGGTCAAGCGTTGGTGGTGAGACGAAGTGTGTTGACTCCCCTGGAGAGTAAGAATGACTGATTGTGTAATAATATCTTTTAGTCTACATGTATTGTTCGAGGGAAGATCTGCAAGTTTCTTATTGATTCTAGGAGTTACGGGAATTTAGTGGCTGAGAGGGTTGTTAAGAAACTGGTTTTGCAGACAGCGAAACATCCCAAAGTGTATAAGTTGCTTGGTTGAAGAGAGGTAACAATGTTGAAGCATTCCAACATGCCCTAATTAGTTTTTCTATTGGATCTACCTACAACGATCAGGTTTTGTGTGATGTGGTGGAGATGGATGCATGCCATTTGTTATTAGGGAGATCTTGGCTGCTTGATCGACACTCATTGTATGGCGAATATACTAACATGTACAGTTTTCTGTTTGGGAAATGAAAATTGCGTCCCTACCCAATAAGAGCCCATTAAAGACAGTTGGAGACATCACCAATTTATTAATTTGAATGAAGTTCGAGACGAAGATGGCAGAATTTAGTGTAGTGTATGTGTTAGTAGGCAAGTTAGTCGATATTTAGCAGGAGGTCCCTTACAGAATTCGTCCGTGGTTAGAAGAATTTTAGTAGGTCTTCCCAAAAGATCTTCCAGATAGGTTGCCACCACAACGGGATATTTAGTGTCAGATTGATTTAGTTTAGTGTCAGATTGATTTAGTGTCTGATGCTACTTTTCCTAATCGGATGCATTATAGGATGAACCCTACTGACATGAGAAGTTGCACAGAAAAGTGGAAAAGCTCTTAGCAAAGGGGCACATCAAGGAAAGTCTTAGTCCTTATGCTACTCCTGCACTCCTTATGTCAAAGAAAGATGGCACGTGGCGTATGTGTATGAACAGTAGAACGATCAATAATACTACATTACGTTATCGTTTTTCTATTCCTCAATTGGATGATTTACTAGATCAACTTGCCGATGCTTGCATATTCAGTAAACTTGATTTGAAGTGTTGGTACCATCAGATTCATATCAAGCATGGGGACGAGTGGAAAATGGCTTTTTAAGACGGGTGAAGGGTTATACGAGTGGTTAGTCATGCCATTCAATCTTTATGATGTGCCTAGTACTTTTATGTGGGTTACGAATCAAGTTCTTCGTCTATTCATCGGTAAATTTGTTGTAGTTTACTTTGATGTTATTTTGATTTATAGTGCTAACAATGATGATCATGTCGAGCACCTTTAGAATGTTCTTTCAATCTTTCATAGGGATAATTTTATGTTGTAGTGAAGAAGTGTACCTTTCTATCTGACCTGTTGTAATTTTGAGTTATGTGGTATAGAAAGAGGGGTTAGCTGTTGATATATCCAAAGTAGAAGCAATAAGTTAGTGGCCACAGCCTAAGATTATTATAGAAGTGAGAAGTTTTTATGGCCTTGCTTCTTTTTACGTAGGTTTATACCATATTTTAGTAGTATCATGGTGTCAATTACAAATTATATGAAGGATGGCAAGTTTTAGTGGACTCCTAAGGCAGAGGCATCTCTTCAATTGATTAAAAAGAAATTGACAATTGCCCCAGTTTTAGTGTTACCTGATTTTACTCAACTATTTTTACATTGTGATGTTTCAAAGATGGGTATTGGTGGTGTATTGAACCAGAACAATCATACCGTTGCATATTTCAATGAGAAACTTTATGGCCCTAATTTTTGGTATAGTACTTATGATATGGAATTCTATGCGATATCTATGCAGTTCGACATTGGTGTCATTATTTGTTCCAAAAGGAATTCATTTTATATATTGACCATAATGCCCTTAAACACCTTCGTACTCAAGATAAGGTATTTGTTCGGCATGTTTCTTGGATTGCTTATTTGTAGCAGTTTACTTTTGTGATTAAGCACAAAGTAGGTGCCCTTAATAAGGTGATAGATGCAATGAGTTGGCGACAATCTCTTTTGATAGAATTGCGAGTGGAGGTCCCATGTGTTTGACACTATTCGTTGATCCATATTTTCACAAATTATTTAAAAGTTACAAAAGGGTGTGCATTCGGAGTTTGTGTGGATCGATGGTTTTCTGTTTCAGGAAAATCAGTTATGTATTCCTGAGGTATGTTTATGTCTTAAGATAATTCAAGAATTGCATATTGAGGGCTACGTAGGTCGTGATCAAACATTACAACTTGTTGCTGCTTCTTATTTTTTGCCATCATTGCACATAGATGTCGGTATGTTTGTGGTGCATTGTCAAACATGTCATCTTGCTAAAGGCAAGGCTACAAATGCTAGTTTGTATATGCCTATACCTATTTCGACCTAACCATAGATAGACATCAGTATAGATTTCTTCTTGAGGCTTTCCAAGACCCAGCATGGATCTGATTCTATTTTTGTAGTAGCTGATTGTTTTTCCAAGATGACCCATTTCATTCCCTGCAAGAAGACTACGGATACTATCAGTGTGGCATTGTTGTATTTCCATAAGGTCTATCGTCTACATGGACTTCCTCGAGATACTCATTTTCTTAGTCACTTTTGGTGCATTTTATGGCAATTGGTCAATACACAGTTGGAATTTAGCAATGCATATCATCCTCAAATAGATGGTCAAATAAAGGTTATCAACCTTTCTTTGGGTAATTTACTACATTGTTTAATTGTTGATTACATCAAGTCTTGGGATCAAAAATTGTGTCAGGCAGAATTTGTTCACAATCATGCAGTTAGTCGAAGTATAGGCTTTAGTCCTTTTTAGGTAGTGTATGGTCCTATTCCTCGTAGTTTTCTTGATGTGGTTCCAATTTCTAAAACTGATAAAATGCATGGTAAAACGAAGGGTTTCATTCAACAATTGCACAGGTTCATTCACAGACTTATGATCATTTGTAGGTTGCTCTTATTAAGTATAAGCATGGTACGAATCTTAAACGTCACCATGTCGAGTTTGAGGTAGTTGACTTCCTTTGTACGGTGCTAACAAGTGATCATATTCCTACTCATGAATACACCAAGCTTGTGGTAATAAAAATTGGTCCATTGGAAATCATTGAGCAGATTAATCCCAATGCATATCGTTTGAAGCTGCCCAGTATATTCATACACTCGACGTTTTTAATGTCAAGTATCTGGTGCCATTTCATGGTGATAATTCCAATGATAACGTTACTTCTCCGCCAAAATTCCAGGGAGAATTTTTCTCAACCAATGGGGAATGATGTGGTACAGATGGATTGAAACTTAAAAAGACTTTATATGGGTCGAAATAAGATCCAAGGGCATGGAATAGTAGAAGTAACAAGTACTTTCTAGAAAATTACTTCACAAAATGCCCTCATGAGTATGCCCTTGACACGCAGGTAAATGAGAAAGAGATATCTTCTTGTTCGTTTGTATTTAGATGGTCTTATATTCATAGAAAATAATCTAAGTATGATCACTGAGTTTAAGAAGGCCATGGCTCGAGAATTCGAGATGAGGGATATCGGCATCATGGTTTACTAGCTTGGTATTGAAGTAAAGTAAATGGAGGATGGTATCTTTATCTCACAAGAAGGGCATGCGAAAAAAGTTCTAAAGAAATTTAACATGGCGGACTGTAAACCTGTATGCACCCTTGTCGAATGCAGAACCAAGTTATCGAAGTATGATGAAGGTAAAAAATGGATCCAATACTCTTTAAGAGTCTTGTTGGAAGTCTAAGATACTTGATGTGCACAAGACTAGGTATCATCTTTGAAGTTACGCTCATCAGTCACTATATGGAGAAGCTCACTATGACCCATACGAAAGCTGCAAAGAGGATTCTTTGCTACATCAAAGGTACCCTTGACTATGGCTTAATATATTCATCATCTAATGAATTCAAACTTGTCGGATATAGTAGAAAGAGCAATACTGGGTACATGTTCTACTTGGGCGACATTGTATTTACTTAAAGCCCGAAGAAACAATCAATCGTGACACCATCCACATGTGAAGCTGAATAGATTGCATCTACATCAAGTGTTTGCCATGCGATTTGGCTTAGAAACTTGTTGGAGCCACTTGGAGTCTTATATGATGAACTGACCGAAATCCATGTTGATAACAATTTGGCACTAGCATTGGCAAAGAACCCAGTATTCCATGATTGAAACAAGCACAATGATACAAGATATTATTTCATAAGAGAAAGCATTGCAAAGCAGATTGCCGACATTCTTACTAAGCCACTCAAGCATGATGCGTTCTACCTGCTAAGAACTCTACTTGGAGTAGCAAAATCAAGTTTAAAGGGGAAGTTGAGAAGTAAACTTGATTATGGACAAAGTAATATGGGCTTAAAGATTTTGCTCATAGGTCCAATTCAATTAAAAAACCTAACAAGCCTAGAATTTCCATAAATATTTTCTAGAAAGATCTATGTAAATATCTAAGCAAAAGATGTGGTGACAAATGTGATAACGTATCAAGTAGATTATGTGAGTTTAGAAACTCTATCTAGAATATTCTAGGAAAATATCTAGTTCAAATATGTGGTCAAAACGTCTCATATAAATATGTGGTCTAGGAGTCTCTAGAAAAGTATGTGGTCTAGAAATTTCATGTATATCCTATATAAAGGGTAGAGTCCGTCCATTTTGTAATAAGTTAAGTACATAAGTTTTGAAGTTATGAAATAAAAGTTTCCTTTTGTTTACTTCTTCCTATTAGTGTTCTCATGCCTAAAAACCTTAGCCAATCCAAGTTAGTAAACATCTCTTTCCTTCAAAATTGCTATCTTCTTTTAGTGGACATGACTGTTTGCCCTTCGAATACTCACGAGTTAAAAAAATAGGAAGAAACTTTCATTTTCCTTTTTAAAATCAAATACTGATAAGACAGCTTGCCATCTAGCAAAAACCTATTTAGAGGTTGTTTGGTAGCCATTTTCACCTACCCAAAATTAATTATTTGAAACTTATCAGACAACCCCTGCGTAATTATACAGTAAACCATTTTTTTCTCTTTCCCTCACAATGCCCCTCCCACTTGTTTGATAACAAATGCATGCATAAAAAGGCACATAAATTTTTTATCTTTCCTGCCACCCACTTTTCTGACAACCATGCATAAAAAATTACATAAAATTTTCATTTTCTCCATCACAATGCCCCTTCCACCAACACTTTCTTTCTCCAAGCTTTAGCTCCGAACCCGATAACAGTGTACCTACTCGTCGAATATTTAAAGAACCCATGCACTGCCCTTGACCTTTCACCTTCCCATACCATGAACACATCCCATAGCAACCGTCACCAATTCCTATCAGTTCCCAGCTGCACGACGACGCCAAAATGACACAGTACCGGTGACAAACAATGGATCCCACCGAGAAAGAGGTACGAATACTGCAATCTCCTTTCCTCCTCCACTTTTCCCCGATTTTCGTCGCCATTGACCAACTCCTGCACTTCGCAGGCAGGACACCTTGCTCGAGGACCTTCCTACCATGCGATAGAGACGTCACAACAGCCGGTTGCCAAGTCATATGCTCGCTGGAGCCTAGATACCAACCGAGCCTTCATTGCAGCGTGCGAGACCGCCATAGCCGAGAGGCACCAGAACGCGAAGTGTTTCACCAAACATGGCTGGGAATGGGTTGGCTCACTCTTCAACTCAGTGACCGGCCATAATTGGAGCCGACAACAGCTGCAAAATCATTAGGATTCAATGCGTCGAACATACAAGCGTCTATCAGAGCTTGTTAATAGCAGCGGAATCGAGTATAACGACACTACCAGCCGAATCGTTGCTTTTGAAGAATGGTGGAACCGAAAGATTAAGGTAATGGATTCTCAATTTCTCAACAACCCGTTTTCCTACAAAAGCGATTAGTGCGCCCGCTTACTGCCTTTTCGGTGCATTGCTGTGTCTTTACATTTGCATCAGACATCTTAGTCTGAAAACTGAATTGCATTGTACCAAAAAACTTTATTATAGTTCTTACGTAGCCTTTAACTCATATTCAATTTTCTCTGTTTTGATGGCAAGTATTATGAGTGTAGATGAAAACACTGCTGCATTAGGTTAATGCTCAGACTAGCATCAAACGTCTGGTATTCGTTATATGTCATTTTCATTGAACTTGTTTTGTCACACAATATACAGAATGCTTTGTGCTACTTCTAGGAATACAAATTCATGTGTGTAACCTATAAATCGAAATATTAATTTTGGCGTTGATTCTTTATTGCATGACACCTTAGTATCTGAGACTTGCTTCATCATCAGTGATGGGTATATCTATAGTTTGGTGTAGAATAGCATTACTTCGTACTCAATATTAATTTTTCTCTAGCAGTTGTTTGTGTTTTTGATACATAGCGAATTGCGATTCCCTCCGGTACTCTCATTCTGGGTCCCGATTTATGCAGGAGAACGTGGTCTATAAAGACTTCGAGGACAAAGACGTTAGCGAGATATACATAAAATACCGTCAGCTATTTGGCGACAGCTATGATGCAGACAAGTACGCTATCACTCCAACGAAGCTGTGTAGAATGGGATTTAGCCTGTACGAGGATATTGCGTTTGAGGATAATAGGGATGTAATCTCGGTGGACGACAAAAGTAGTGGTTCGAGTGACGAGGCCGAACAAACTGTGGTCTGTGCCCGCGAGAACGTTTCTAGCACCACAGGCAGCAGTAAAAGGAAGTCTTCCAGTGGGGAGTGGAGGGGGCAGGAAAAAAAAAGATATATGCTTGTGAACTATCCTTCTCAGTAGACTGCGCCACCAATGCAGCGGAAGAAGTGGCGGTGAAGATTCATATAATGATGGCTTCAAATGAAAGCGCTGGCGCGAACTGTGTCGAAGAGTTGCTAGCGACAGGCTAGCTCCAGCAGTGCACACCTCTTTACTTTTACGCATGCTAACTTCTGGCCCATAAACAGTACCGTGACATGCTCGCCGTCATGAGAGACATGGATGAGAAATTTGAGTGAATCGAGTGGATGTTCAATGACCTGGGGAAGTAATTGTGGCAGTCATTGTGTGTTTTTTTATTTCTTTTACATTTTCGAGACCTATCTGTACGCAAGCTGTTGTAATATTCTCATGTATTATTAGCCATTTGTTCATTATGGCTTCGAATCTGGTACATACTGGTGAATCGATTCCCGCGTTGGGCACTCAATTAAGACAGCAAAAATTAAAAAAAACCAACAATTTTCCATGAACAACCTCGTGGCCTAATTGCCCTTGCATAGGTTGCCATGTTCCAAAGTTTCCCCTACCCGGCCACGAATGTCAAACTGATGTAAATTGAATAAATTGTACTTAAGACATATGTCTTCCTATTACTTTTTGTCGTCCAACGCATGACCATACTTTTTCCAAACATATTGCTAATAGCTTACACTTTAACAACATTTTGATACACGATAAAAGTGACTGTAACATGTGTTAGATTGCTTTTACTTTCCTGCACTTCAAGTGCTTTGATTTGCTTGTATTCTTTTGGCTGTACGTTCAACAGTACTAACACATTGATCCTTAATTTTATTTCACTCCAAACAAATATGTAAATTTGCACGAATTTAAAAGTATGTCCTTTGTCAACATATATCTAATTACAATTATATGTACATATGAGGTTACTTGAAAAAAATTTCTTTATTTTCATATTCGAAACTGGCGAATCATTGGATTCTCCTTTGGTACAGTGAGTACTCAGATGGAAGTGACTTTGCCATGTTAGTATAATAATTCAAGTTGGCTTATTTTTCAGCTTGACCATCAATGAGGGCAACATCATTAGGATGTGTGCACGATATTGTCTCTAGTGTTGGAGGGAGATTACAATAATTTTGCAGACACCATTGTTCTATCAGTTTGTGCGAATGTCACATCTCTACTTAGGTAAGAATCAGATTCCACCATGCGCACAGTTCCCGACGCACTTTATTGGGTCAAAAAATGTAGTATCGCTGTGTTTAAATTGCAGGCCCCAGGGAGTAGGCGCATGTGATATGGTATTGGGGATGCACATGTTCTATAAAATCATGTGGATCAAGTGGGACGAAGCAATGTGAGGAGCTTTGGAAGTGATGTGACGAGGTCACAGTGCTTGCAACTGTTTAAATCACACATGCTGTCCTTTTTACATTGTTCCCGATGTTTGGCCTTACGAATGATCGTAACTTCAATTGCGTTCTGCAGCCACATTCCGAGGCTGAGGGCGAACTAGACGACAACCTTTTCCTGGCTTCTTTGGCAGCAGATGCAATGGCATAGGTTTTGTATTACAGAATCGTTGGGAGTGACGCACATAATTACTATCATAAGCAGCGGCGTAATATCCATCGATTTCCATTCGCAAGGAATAGTCATATGTTCATACTAGAGGCAATGAGCGAGAATTGACATATGTGCTTTCAAGAATTTCGTATGTATCCCCCCATGCTGCGACACTTTGCAAATGTTTTACGGGATGAGCATAGCCTGCGTAGTAGTCAGCAGGTTGACATATACGAGCAAGTCGACATGTTCCTGTGCATATTAGCGCACGGAAAGGAATATCGTCAGGTGAATACGTTGTTTAACCACTTGCTACAAATCATATGTCACTATGTAAAAGAGGTCCTACGCGTGATCGTGTCACTGTCAGCGCGTTTGATACGACCGAGTCAGAACTACAACAAAGGTTTGTCGCCACATAGGCCCGACTTGCAAAAACACCCATTGTTCGAAGACTGCATTGGTGCTATAGACAGGACCCATGTCAGAGTGGTACTACCGCGTAACGAGAGTGTGCACTTCATAGGACGAAAAAGAGTTCCGATCCAAAATTTCCTAGCCGCATCCGATTTCAATGTATGTTCACGTTTGTGCTAGTAGGGCAAACTAGGAATACACACGATGCTCGACTACTTGCGCGTGTCATCCACTCACCAGACATTCATTTATTGCTCCCAGATCCCGGGAAGTACTATCTGGTGGACTTAGAATTTGCTCATCGGCCTGGGTATATGGCCCCTTACAAAGGTTCGGACATACTGTATCACTTTCAACAATTTCGCGATGAGCACATGGGATGGCGTCGTCGATTTCATAACGATCGGGAGAAGTTTAACTTCAGACACTCGTCCTGTAGAAATGTCATTGAATGTGCGTTTGGTGTATGGAAAGAAAGATAAAAAATATTGGACCACGTGCCTAGCTACCCGTTCCAAATGAAAGTTGCCATTGTCGTGGTCACGATGGGCATATATAATTTCCTCTGACGAGCAGGAGTGGTGGACGAGGCGTTCACGAGCGCAGAGGAGGATGAAGATGCAGCAGAAGTGGAGTTGCTGAATGCGGGTGACGAGATGCGGGCCAAAATGAATGCATCGGACTTGCAGCGGAGTCAGTAGGACAGACTTGGGACTACATGGCACAGCAGTCGTGATTGGGATCCGATTTGTTAGAAATTCAACGTAGTAGTCGTGAAACTATTTTTCGTTTTCTCTCCTATTGTTGCATGCAAAAGTACCACTCTGTCTAAACGTAGCATGCACACTAGTTTGCATTTTGCACTCGTTGGAAATATTTCTATGTGTGGTTTTAATTTTTTGCCATTGTCATCTCGATATTTCAGTGCGTAGAAAAAGTGTATGTTTGCGTCACATTGTTTGTGTATTTTAATGGAAAAATGACCGTTACATCCACCATTACATTTTCAAACATTTACTACAGTTCCACATCCATATCGGCAAGCAAGCTATATTTTTTTTCATTATGTCAACAACAAAAATGCTAACAGACTTTCAGAGCAATTATTAATTTAACTACCTTACAAATAATAGAAGTGAACTTTGACCACTAATCTATCTAAAACTGCTACCAATTTCAGAACGTCGTTTTCACTGTCTAGGATGAAGAAAGTACTCGTTCTGACAAAGATCTACCGCAATCTTTCGTCTATATAGTGACATCCTGTCCGCTGAAACTGTTTCTATCGGATGCCCCAGAACGAAGCGTTCTATATATTTGAGTACAAACATTATGCAATTTGGCCTATACAAGAAATGCTTGTACGTTAGTGTATTGTACCATAAACGAGAACTTAACAACGGTAATAAATAACAAGAGTTGAAATGCTCACCCATTGTTTGCACATAGTAGATAAGGTATAATCTCCTGCTTCATTCGTTCCTTGATATGTTTATTTATGTCTTGTCTGGTAGAAATGGGTGGACATTGCAGTAATCCTTGAACCATAGTGTATGTTGCGTTTGCGTGTACCTTGATTGCATATGGTGTGTGAACATTATTGCTGCAGTCGTATATCTGGAATTTCCAATCAGGAATATTGACCATGAAAGATAACATTCATTACCTGGATATGAGCTTGGAATTAATAAATACTTGCACCCCATCCATGGACGACTATTATAGGCAATCTACCGTTGACATAGTCTTGTAGGCGAGACTATGTCATTGAATGTGCGTTTGGTGTATGGAAAGAAAGATAAAAAATATTGGACCACGTACCTAGCTACTCGTTCCAAACGAAAGTTGCCATTGTCGTGGTCACGATGGGCATATATAATTTCCTCCGACGAGCAGGAGTGGTGGACGAGGCGTTCACGAGCGCAGCGGAGGATGAAGATGTAGCAGAAGTGGAGTTGCTGAATGCGGGTGACGAGATGCAGGCCAAAATGAATGCATCGGACTTGCAGCGGAGTCAGTAGGACAGACTTGGGACTACATGGCACAGCAGTCGTGATTGGGATCCGATTTGTTAGAAATTCAACGTAGTAGTCGTGAAACTATTTTTCGTTTTCTCTCCTATTGTTGCAGGCAAAAGTACCATTCTGTCTAACGTAGCATGCACACTAGTTTGCATTTTGCACTCGTTGGAAATATTTCTATGTGTGGTTTTAATTTTTTTGCCATTGTCATCTCGATATTTCAGTGCGTAGAAAAAGTGTATGTTTGCGCCACATTGTTCGTGTATTTTAATGGAAAAATGACCGTTACATCCACCATTACATTTTCAAACATTTACTACAGTTCCACATCCATATCGGCAAGCAAGCTATATTTTTTATCATTATGTCAACAACAAAAATGCTAACGACTTTCAGAGCAACTATTAATTAAACTACCTTACAAATAATAGAAGTGAACTTTGACCACTGATCTATCTAAAACCGCTACCAATTTCAGAACGTCGTTTTCACTGTCTAGGATGAAGAAAGTACTCGTTCTGACAAAGATCTACCGCAATCTTTCGTATAGTGACATCCTGTCCGCTGAAACTGTTTCTATCGGATGCCCCAGAACGAAGCATTCTATATATTTGAGTACAAACATTATGCAATTTGGTCTATACAAGAAATGCTTGTACGTTAGTGTATTGTACCATAAACGAGAACTTAACAACGGTAATAAATAACAAGAGTTGAAATGCTCACCCATTGTTTGCACATAGTAGATAAGGTATAATCTCCTGCTTCATTCGTTCCTTGATATGTTTATTTATGTCTTGTCTAGTAGAAATGGGTGGACATTGCAGTAATCCTTAAACCATAGTGTATGTTGCGTTTGCGTGTACATTGATTGCATCTGGTGTGTGAACATTATTGCTGCAGTCGTATATCTGGAATTTCCAATCAGGAATATTGACCATGAAAGATAATATTCATTGCCTGGATATGAGCTTGGAATTAATAAATACTTGCACCCCATCCATGGACGACTATTTATAGGCAATCTACCCTAAACCTTCATTCATACACCGCCTCAATAACTTCAGCTCCAACTCAATATGCTAATAAAATAAACACATGTAAAATATATTAAACATATTAACTACGAAATCAAATTGATTGTGATTGCTAACATTCCCGTACCGCAATATTCAGATCTTTTGTTTGATCCAGTAATGTTCTCAACATGTCTCTTCCGTAGACATTCCCACTGCCATCGTCTAAGTATGCACTGTATGACACAATTGACATTAGTATCAAATAAATCAACACATAATTTCTGGCTTTACCGTAATGATGTTTAGCATTCGAACTAGTAAGAATGAGTAAATTTTGTTACCCTAGTTCATCTGTCGCTATGAAATCTCTAATTGTCATGTATTTTTTCATGTTGTAGTCTTCTAAGGGATGACCTGTCGATGATGAAGACTGTGTGTACTTCCTCTTCCTTTCCCTTTCTCTTCTCCACCTTTCAGCATGTTCGATTAGTTGAGACGTTGACGTCTCCTGTTGGTGATCAGTAGGATTTGGACTTGCATGGGGAGAGACATCTTGCTGCATGAAACCTATAATTCCTTTCCTTTTCTCTTCTCCACCTTTCAGCATGTTCGATTTGTTGAGACGTTGACGTCTCCTGTTGGTGATCAGTAATATTTGGACTTGCATGGGGAAAGACATCTTGCTGCATGAAACCTATAATGGCTTCCATGATGGATTCCCAGTTAGATAATCTGTTCTACATAATCTCATTATGTTCGTCAATGTATGATCTTACAGAACATAAACTAGAATCCACATAACACTGCATTTACTCTTATTGCTGTTGGAATAATTCTTCTTGTCTTCGCAGCACTACCTAATAATGGGCCTCTTGTGTTTGCGATTCCTGGGCCATATGACTCTGAAACAAACTAGATAGAGAATTATCTATGTACAAATGTAACCCATGTTGCATGTAATCTTGCAATGATTTGGTCTGTTGTTCGAATAGCAGCTTTTGGTTTTTAAGGATCGCATGGTTTAGGGCTCTTGATTTTCCAACAAAGTGTGCCTTCAAGTTGCCACATAGATCAGACACATTTGATATTGTATGCTACCTGTACATACCAAACATTTCGTCCAAACGGTTTTCAGTTACATATCTTGAGGTACCAGAAGCAGAACTAGGCCCAGCTCCAATTGAAGTTCTCGGTGTACCACGACTTGTCGTTTGCTACACACGGATGTGATCCAGTAATGGTTGTGCTACATTCTCCAATTCTCCATTGACAATGGTATCTAGTATACTATGTTCATTGTCAGTTGGCAGTGACAAATTTGAGTACCACGGTGTTTTTAATTCTTCTTTCGTAAGTTGCAGCACTGCAAGGATTTTGATCTGTAATCGTCGTAAACAAGTTCGTCTCAGCAAATTTTTCAATGTCAAGTTTTACCAATTTAATGCGAATGTCATTGTACGTTGGAATTAAAAAGTCATACCTCTTCAGTATCCAAATTTTTTTTAACAATCGCTTCCTTCAGTATTGTATTAGGCCTCCACTTGTACATTTATGGAATCTATGCCGTTTTGTAAGCGTCCAAACTTTTGCTTGATCTGTGGAAATATTTCATATATCCAATACTGCAACAGAATTACCGATAAATGTCGATTTATATAATATATTTTTTTACAAAGAAATTATACGGAATACGGGAACAATTAGAATAGGAACAACATACCTAAAATGAAAGTGGATTGCCTTATACTGCATACTTACATTCTATTTGTTGGTTCTGTTGCATCCTTACTATTCGTTCCAATTGCAACTCTTTCAACGAATTTAACAGAACAAAATATGCAGTACGGCCCCATGGAGACGTATGGAATGCATTAAGATGTTCAACCATGCCCAACGTTCTATAATCAATTTGTCTTGAAGTTGATTTCAACACACACTCCACCAACATAATTAGTCCCAACTTAAATTTATCTTCTTCGTCTTCACACATATGGAAAGTTTCAAAAAGCATTGTATTGCTAATTTTTTTATCCCATTGAAGTATTGATCTCTAAGACGATCGTTACTATAATCAATTTTAATGGATGGTTCATGACAAGGTAGTCCAATAATTAGGCAAAATTCTTGCATGCCAAACCTGGCAACATGGTCATCTAACCATACCCAAAGTTCATTATTTTTGTCACAATGTACAATTCGCATTATAAATTCGTGTACCAACTTATTACTAAATTGTTCTTGTTGTCCCCTGAACATAACTCCGTAAATAAATCCACAAAAATTACTACACAATAAAGAACATTGTTGATGGACATCTGTGAATTCTATACTGGACGATGGTAGTAGAAAACCACTGATCTAGAGAGAGAACATATTCTAAAGAC
>NW_019255573.1:0-7879 GCF_002742605.1 Olea europaea var. sylvestris | reverse complement strand
TTTTAAAAAACCCACCCCAAAAACAAAAAAAAAAAAAAAAAAAAAAAAAAAAAAAAAAAAAAAAAAAAAAAAAAGAAAAGAACAACAAACATTTCTCACGGGGACATTCTCCGTGTGTGTCACAGGGACATTCTCCGTGACACGGACACAGTGTCTCCATGTCATGGGGACGCAATGACACTTTTGAAGCGATTTCTGTCAAAAAAATTATATTCTCATGTCGTGAACACATTTTTTCTTCAACAACTTACTATTAATTAGCAAAAATCTTGAATACAAATTTTGATTTGCTTACATTTTTCAATCCAATGAGCACCTTTTTGGAGTAAATGTGTGAGAATCTTTCCAAGTAAATATCTTGCCGAATGAATGTTGCCAATGAGACTGTAGTTACAAAGTGTGGAGAGTGAATGAATGTGAAATGTGTGGATGGGGAAGTCAATGTGAGGATAATGAGTGATTGTGAGAATGACCCTCTACTTAAAAGTGTGCATGCATATGATAAGTCTTTGCAAATTGTGTGGAGAGGATTGAATGTTAGTAACAAATTTGTTGTGTTATGAATAATTGAGTGAATGGTTTGGATGGATTCTGTATGGGAATATATTCTCTCGTTGTTGTGTTGTGAACTTTTTTTACACATTCGGATATATATCAATGACTTTTTTCCACATCAATATCGTGACTTGCTATCTTACAATAATTGGAACATTTCGACAAACTTTAATTTTCTTGAATTTATTAAAGCTAACCGAATTAATCAAAGTAATATGTATACAGAGGTGTAATTGCATTATAAGGATCCAAAGAACTCCCACATTTTGACCGTGTTTGTGGTGTGTCACCATGTATGCATTGACATTTCATAGTGTTCTCGACATTGGAAATATCGTTGTCGATGTTTGTGAACCAAATAACTTGACAGATGACGTGCGTATCTCAATTCTCGAGATTCTATTTCATGTCCCAAAGTTATATACATTTCACCTGGTGCTATTATAGATATTTGCGTTCTAAAGAAAAAATTTTATTAGAAAGAAAAAAAAACTAAGACCAAGTCAACAGAAAACCGTGGGGAAATTGGGAGAATAAATAGGGTAACGTGTCAAATTTATGGTGTTGTGAAAATGCACCCTATTTCGGCAATTAGTGGCATGTAGGTGTTGACCTCTTTTGGAGTGTTGGCGACAAAAAAATATTTCTTATCCTCATCTTTGTCACATTGATGGAATCGGTCCGTGTTTTGAAAAAATTCAAGGTAAGAACAAAAAAGGGCAAAGATTGAAATTCCACCATTTTGAATTTGAATTGGAAAATAAAATATGGGATATTATTATTATTATTATTATTATTATTATTATTATTATTATTATTATTATTATTATTATTATTATTATTAGATGTAAATCTGACTAATTCTTCATTACAAGGTGGAGGATTTTTCTTTAACCTTTTATAAAGCCAATTTTTATCAAAAGCAATATTTTGATAAAAATCACAAGTATAATTAAAACATTCCGAAAATCTTTGAAATCGAGTTTCCTTGATTTCACCAAGAAATTTTTCAGCAATCTCAATACTCCTATTTATAGGAATAATGCTGTCCTTTTCAATTTCATGATGAAGAAATCTTATTTTCGTTTGGAAATAATTTAATTTTCTTAGCTGATATTACGAGCCCATTTTTAAAAATATTAAAATGTTTAAAATGCTGAAACTTTTGAAAAGATCAAAATATCATCAATATAGACTATACTGAAATCTATATAAGGATTAACACCATCATTCAAAATATTTTAAAATTTTGTAGGGGTCTTCAAGTCAAAAGGCATTACATTCCATTCGTAATTCCAAATGGAACTGCAAATGCAGTTTTAGCCCACGTTTGAGCCCCATTAATTTTTATTACATTATATTTCATTTTTTTCTCTCCTATTTTTAACTTCACAATCTTCCATAAAATAATATTACACGTATATCAAAAATTTTTCCTTTTTTTTCAACCACTAATTTTTCAAAAAATACTATTCCACACATTAAATTTTCCCCGTAATGGAGGCCAAACAAGGGCTTAATATTTTATATCGATCTCTATTGGAATCTCTGTGAAAGAAGAGATTCATTAAATTTACTTATTAGGATTATATAAATATATTTATAAATTATTTTAGGTTCAAAACCTTGAAATGCAACATATATGGATAATCAAGGAGTTGTTAAAAACAAACCACCCACTTGGTTTCTTGTATAGTGGAAAAGATTATGCCCAGCCATTGATATCATTCCTAAAGAGTTTAAAACTCTTATATCAACTTTTCTCAAGTTGTCATCCTTGGATAAAGGATAAAAATCTCAATTAGAATAAAATTTTGTTAATCATGTATGCGGAATATTTTATTCCATGGATTTGGAAGTGAGAATTCTGCTTCATGACAGGTGAAACCCCATAAATATTAAAAACATTTTCTACCTCTCGATGGAACAAGTATGAACATGAACGGGGAGTTAAAAACATATTGGATGATATCAAAATGTACCAATAGCTTGCTGAAAGTAAGTGTGCGGAAAAAGCTGATTTGGTCCTCGAAAATGTCATTTAGTTGAATCAGGCTTAAATGGTGAAACCCTAAAAAAATTTGAAAAAAATCACTTTTTTAAAATGATATTTAAGATGATTAATGTTGCATTCTCATGAGGAGAGGGGAGAATGTCGATATCCTCAAAAGATAATATTTCAAAAGACTTCCATAAAAATGAACATATGGAATCAAAATGGGGATTTTTAATCTTTACCATGATGACGAAAGCGACAAATTCATGTAAAAAGAATTATGTGAATTTACCTTTCAAGAAAGAGGGAAAAACCAAGATTGAAGAAGGACAATAATTCCTACAAAAGACATTACAATGATACAAATTCTTGCACCAAAAGAAAAATGCTTTCAAAAGCAGAAATTCAAGGACATTATATCCTAAGACTTTTGAAAAAGAAGGAATCCAGAATCATAAGAATCTTATCGTATTTTCTACTTCTTCGGAATTCAAAATGAAATTTTGATATCCGAATAGTTCTTTGTATATAAATTCGTTCTTGTAATAGTTTTTATGTAGAACTCTCTTTAGCTTTCAGTTTTAAATTTCAAGTGTCGTCCATTGTAATTATGCACTTGTACATATAAAAATCTTCATATATATATATATAAAAAAAAAAAAACCCATTTTAATTTGGAAAAAAAACTGTTGTATTGAAGAATAAACGTGGATTATACTTGTAAGTTTTAAATTTCGGCATAATTAAATTATGCTAACTTAAATTGTTTGAATTTATTGTAAAAACACTTATTTGATCTAATAAAATGATCAAGTAAATTTATGTGACCTGTTTGCATCTGCGACATGGGCAGAAATTACATGCATCCATAAATCTATCTGATCCATATTTGATAAAATGTATAGATTCACCTTGTATTTCATGCGCCATTTCCGTTTTGGTTAAATCATGAGAGTCCACATTTTTACCAACTAAAATGTTATGAAGAAGGGAGCCAACTCGAATGGGAATTGAAGTTAAAGAAATTTTTATGTGTTGCATTGGTTAGCTCAGGGGATTCATACTGAGATGGATGCTTCGCACATTGGTTAGAATCCGACTTACGAAATACCATAGAATTTTGGTATATAATTTCTGTATATAACTTTTCATACGAATACCTATACTGTTGAAAAAGAGTTGTGATGTAAAGTATTAATTTACTTGCGTCATGATCAAGCCTTTTTATGATTGAAGATAAAGATTTTCTTTATTTCTATCAAGTATTTGATTAGGCCCCCGTTTGGCCCCATTATTTCTCATTAAATTAAATTAATTTTTTCTCTCTCCTATTTTCAATCACACAATTTTCAATAAAATAATATTACACGTAAACAAAAAAACTTTTCTTTTCTTTTCAACCACTCATTTTTCAAAAAAAATACTATTCAAAACATTATAATCTCCAAATAATGGGGCTCAAACGGGGGCCTAGATATTATTTGATATTCTTTAATAACCTTTGGGCTCCATTTTAATTTTTTTTTTTGGAAAAATATATTTTAGAATAGTGATTTTTTGAAAAGAAAAAAAAGGGGGTTTACGTGTAACGTTTTTTATTGGTGAATGTGTGGTTAAAAAGAGGAGAAAAAAAATTATATTTTGGATAAAATGGAGCCCAAACATGGACTAGTATGCTTATTTCTTTGAGATTCTTATGTATCAAGTTTAATTATGATAAAGATTTTCTTTATTTCTATCAAGTATTTGATTAGGCCCCCGTTTGGCCCCATTATTTCTCATTAAATTAAATTAATTTTTTCTCTCTCCTATTTTCAATCACACAATTTTCAATAAAATAATATTACACGTAAACAAAAAAACTTTTCTTTTCTTTTCAACCACTCATTTTTCAAAAAAAATACTATTCAAAACATTATAATCTCCAAATAATGGGGCTCAAACGGGGGCCTAGATATTATTTGATATTCTTTAATAACCTTTGGGCTCCATTTTAATTTTTTTTTTTGGAAAAATATATTTTAGAATAGTGATTTTTTGAAAAGAAAAAAAAGGGGGTTTACGTGTAACGTTTTTTATTGGTGAATGTGTGGTTAAAAAGAGGAGAAAAAAAATTATATTTTGGATAAAATGGAGCCCAAACATGGACTAGTATGCTTATTTCTTTGAGATTCTTATGTATCAAGTTTAATTATTAAAAAAAAAAAAAAAAGCCTATTCTATATAGAATATAGGACTCAGCGGCGGAGTCAATACCCGACGAAGGGGCACGACCGCGCGTGCTGGACTCCATCGGAACTCTTAGTACACCAGGTGCCAGTTGCAACCTTACAGGGCGAAGCGGCTCAAAACCGAAGAAGATGACTGTTGGTTTGGGCCTAATTTTTATTATTATTATTATTTTTTTAATTTTTGTTTTACCATTGTTTGGGTTTTTAAAAAAAGGCCCAATGGCTCCAAATCCAATCCATGGACAATGGATACATATGTATTTCCTCCAGCAAGTCTAGTGTGCTAAACTACCAATTCCAAACGAGTGTCAAGCAATGCAGACATGAGGCGAAGCAGTATGCACTGCAACCGGTCATTCTCCATTTCTCCACCTCTCCTGGCTCGATTTGCAAAGATGTTCGCCGACGACAGACCTCCTATGGGTTGTGCCTTTGACTATGTGAATTGTGGTGAGCGCCTTTTTCCTTCTCGACTATTGTTCTTGATTTTTTTTATTTTTTATTTTTTATTTTTTGTTTTTGTTCCGTGGCAAAGAAATGAGAATTATGAATTTGTGATTTATGTCAAAATAATTTATGTTGTATGAGTTATGATTTATAATTTATCATTTATGAGTTTTGATTTGTGATTTGTGATTTAGGAATTTAGGTTTAGGAAATTACCATAGTGAATATGTCTGTATGTGTGTGTGTTTTATAATTCCATTTGTATTTATGTTGTAGTTATATTCATATCTTGTATTGTTAATTTTATAAGATAAAAATGGGATGTTGCCTCGTTGCATATTTAGTTCTCGACCAATTACCTTAAAAGCAAGTGGATTTTTAACCTTTCCTTACTATCCTGTTTGGTTTGGATAACAAAGCTTCCTCTGACCGATTCGAGTTGAGTCCATAATAGATCCAATGTGGATGTTTTAGATCAAACACCAACTATTGTCCCTAAGGTATGAGTTCGATTTTGGAGAGATTGAACCTTAACTTTAGGTAGCCCAATCTAAAATTGACGCTTTAGAAGTTAGTAGGGGACTTTTGTTTTTGTGATTTGTGCTTAATCAAAACGTTTTGCAAAATCTGATGTTGTGTTGATTCTACCATCCACGAAGTTTGATGAAAACGACATTGTTTTGATGGATTCAATCTGGATTCATTAGTTGATTTTTCAACTTTCTTCAATTTTCTTTTGGACAATCTAGATGGCGTCTCTTCGCGTTCCTTTCCTTTATATTCTAGATTTTCCCTTTTTCCTTCAATTTTACTCTCCTACTTTTCCTAGCATTTTATCTTTTTTGAAGACCTTTGCCTACATCAATTTTCTATTCTTCTCCAGGTCATCTACCAGAGTCCCTTTCAGGTATTCCCTCTTTCTTTTCACCTCACTCTTCTTTCTTCTGCTAGATTTCTTCAATATGAGTTTGTAACAGGAATGATACCAATGGCACCACCCCTTCAAACTACTATAATTAATTAATTATTGAACTTTAAATAAACTATGAAGCTTTATGAAAACTCAATTAATTAAAACCATGAGGATTTCGAATCCCCTAGAACACTTTTTTAATTTTATAAGATAAAATGGGACGTTGTCACGTTATTACGATCGGTGATTGTCAACGGTCAACCGTCCTAACTGACCTCCGGTCCTGAATTCGCCACTTATAGGACTCAATGATTTCTTCACCAATGAACTAGTGACTCGATAAGTACATACATTAAGGCTAATCAATAAATATAAGGTTCAATGAGTTCACGTGAAGAGTGAACATACAGCTCAATTAGTTCACATGTGATGCATAACTTGCGATTTACCTCCCTCACGATACTCCAGGGTAGGGGCGGTGGATGACCCTTAAGGTTGGGGTTCAACCTTTAGAATGAACAAAACGGAATTTTTAGAATTTAAAGAATATTAAAGTTCGAGATATGATTGATTGATTATCATCTTAGTTTTCTTATTAGGGAAGGAAAGCATTAAGGAATCCAGTATTTACTGGATTTTCCTTGAAGTTTCCACATCAATTTAAGAGGTGGTCTAAAATTATGTTTTAGTCTAATCAAAACCTTTTCCCTACTTTTTACCTTTCTTGCATATGATATTTCAGGCAGAGTCTTGTAGTGCTTGTATCCAAAACTATCTTTTGAACTAACAATAATGATAGTGGTTAACAATACTTGAATTTCAATTTCCCACTGTTTTTTTCTCATTCATACTTTGCTTAATCCCATTATCCATCATATGGTGATGGAAAATTACTATGATTGCTTAACCAGTTCTTTTTATTTCAAACCGCAATAACTATTTTGAAATATTTAGTTCAATTCAAAATCATATCGTTGGCTGGCCCACATGTCACCAACCTTACAATTTTTAAAAGGCAATATCAATTTGGTTGATGGTTTTGCAGTGTTTTCTTATCTTTACGCACAAACAAGTTACTGGATAACAAATGTACCACAACCCTTATCTTTGTGGTAAGTTTGATCATTTTCATAAGCAGATACTTGGTTTGATCAAGTGAGATTAAGCGGACGTGCCCAACTAACTACATACTTCTTTTTGCATGAAATTTGTATGCCTTATCTCTTATATCAAATAATAGGGAAAAAAAAATGTACTTGTGGATATCTGTTGGACTTCTGTGTTGCCGAATAACCTACGGGCTATGATGTACATTAGTTGGACATCATAATAGTTGAATAATTTAAAGGTGTGATCATTTCATACCGACGTTGCCTGGCCCAAGTGGAAAGTGTCATTTGAGGTGTAAGACTTGCATAACCATTTGCTCAATGATCACTTAATTTGTTGATAGGATGTGGCCCTTGGATCGTGTTTAGATCAACAATTGTGGGTCCTTCGATATAAAGGAGTAACCCTTCGCTAATTACGCACTTTAGTCTTCACTCTCTCATTTTCTCATTCTTTGCTCTCAGATGCTGTAAAGTCCTAAATTTTTGTGAAATAGAATTAAATTTTTATATGTTATATTTTAATATTTTGAAAAGTTAGGGAATAAGATGATACATAGCAAATTTCAATTTTATTTGGGTCAAATAATTAGATTTTGACCGAGCAACAATAAGTATATGAATATTG
>NW_019255572.1:0-1155 GCF_002742605.1 Olea europaea var. sylvestris | reverse complement strand
TGACAACTCATTTTTCTCTGTTGACAGAACATTATTACATCGTGTGTTAGATCAGAATCAATGTTTTCTGTAAATGTGTAAGTAAAATGTTTACATATGTTATTGGACAGTTGCAATATTTCAACATATATTAATAGATGCACCTCATATCTCAATTTGTTAATAATGTAAACCTCACTACTATTACTAATTTTCCTTTCAACACATTTGAAAACAATAACAAAAGGACATTACTGCTATACAGTATAAGAATCAAAATCTAACTTGTACGTCTATGTATTTATACAATGAATTAAACAAATAAAAAGCTTCCTTGAAACTCTTTCTGTTTCTGCATGTTGAATATTGAGATACGTTTCACTCTTGTTTTCAATTTGCCATTCAACTTCTAAATTAGCCAGTGTTCAGAATCTAACTAGCCCAGTACACTGGTTGTAGTAAGGCAAAAAAAGCAATGGTTAATGCATAGCGTCTGGTTTTCTTCTTCGGGTTTCTATTGGTAAAATTAGTCTCCAGTTGAAATCTAACTATTATTTACTACTATAGGACGACTTTTGCTTTCTTCATATGTTAGGGAGAATTCATTATTTTCCCGAAACCTCAAGAATTCAATTCCCTGAAACCTCAGGAACTCAAGAATTCAATTCCCAACAATAACTCAATTAATAAAAAATCAAATAATAATTTAGAAGCAAAAATGTTTGCAAGAATCACATATACTATCTACACAACAGTGCGAGATGGAGTACCTTAGTTGAAGCTTGTCGACAAAATGGAAGCAACACCAATTACTTGAGAAAATCAAACAGAAACTAAAAAGAGACGAAATACCCTTCTCTGCAAACGCCAACAACAAATAGCTTTGCCCGATAGATGTGTTTCACGAGCTGGATCCACTCCTCCTCCCAGATTGCTACGGTATTGCACGAAAATCGACTTCTCCGTTGGAATTCTGTATAGAAATCTGGAAGATTTTCTTCTCTAATTGCACCGTACAGTTTTTCCATTCCAATTGTCGGCCGTCATTCCGTCTATCTGTCTATAACTGCCGACTGCCGTTTGTATCTCTGTATGAATGTTGCCCTATGCCATCTAAATTATCTAATATGCAGGCAGACAACATCCCTTATTTAAAAGGAGTCCTTTTTTTTTTTT
>NW_019255571.1:0-1155 GCF_002742605.1 Olea europaea var. sylvestris | reverse complement strand
TTTTTTTTTATTTAGTTGGCAAGATTTTAATCCAATCAAATCTCTTCACGCCATTTGTTAGTAAACAAATCTATAAGTTATGATGTATGTGTAATGTAATCGATATAATTTATAGTGATAAAATAAAATTTTATAGTCACATATTTTATCAACTTTTATAAAAATTAACTAAAATTTTAATTTTTAGCCAAACCAAATAGGAGTAAATTATATTCTCAAAAATCTACTTCAATCAAGTTTTCTCGATATATTAAAATAGTTAAATATTTTTAAAGTGATTAACCGCATTACAAATCTAACATTTTTTTTAAAGAACTTAAAAATTGCATCATTTATACGAATTACAAATTAAATAAAAGTAACAACGTAATTTATACAAATAACAAATTAAATAAAAGTTACAACTTACAACCATCCTCCTTTTTTCGAAATTGGAACCCTAAGTCTATCTTCATAAACAGCATCTCTGATGTAGCCACGTATGCAGCTATTCTTTCACGAAATCTTTCCTATGAATATACAAAGGTGGAAAGAGTAAAACCACAATCGTCAAATACTAGTTCGGTCTATTTCGGGTCGAGATCGACTAGTTTCACTTTGCAATTCCTTATACGTGTCTATTCAAATGCATTGTGCTCGAGTCGGGCTTTCAACTAAGTTCTTTTCTGCAGTATTTGCAACATGCTTTCCAAATATCTACTTCATTTTGAACATCAATTTTTTAACATATCATATGTTGCCAACAATCCGAGAATTCTTTTTTCGACTTTTTAGTATCGAGTACTTCTTCCTCTTCAATATCCTCCAAATCAATTAGAACATTCACTACTAAAAAAAAGGCTTCAGGCACGAATTTTTTGCTCCAAAAATCTCGATATCCGTTGTTATTACTCTTTACCAACGAAATATTTGTAACCCCAAATCCGTTGCTAATTTGAGGGTCGCTGATAGTTACCAACGAATCCTACCGTAGGTAAAGAGTAAACATTTTACCAACTAATTTTTCGTTGATAAAGTGTAAATCTTTTAGCAACGAAATTTTCGTCATAACTAATACCAACTGACTTTCTGTTGGTAAATGTCTATCATTACAATTAATAAAAATCAATATTGTAAATAGCCACATAGGTGTGAGACATGGTAAAAAAAAAAAAA
>NW_019255570.1:0-1155 GCF_002742605.1 Olea europaea var. sylvestris | reverse complement strand
TATTCATTCAAATAATATTGATGAACATATTGAGCATCTTGAGAAATTCTGTTATATTATGAAAAAACATGGTATTACATTTTTTCAAAAGAAAGCTGAGATAGCTAAAACAGAAATAGAATTCTTAGGATTATTCATAGAAGAAGGAGAATTGCAATTGCAATCTCATATTGGTGAAAAACTTCAAGAATTTTCTGAAGAAATTAAAGATAAAAAACAATTACAAAGCTTCCTTGGTATATTAAATTATGCTGAAGGATTCATTGAAAATTGTGCCAAATTGAAAAACTATTTTCTTCCAAAATTAAGAAAAAATATAATGTGGTCTTGGGAAGAGCAAGATTGTGAAAATATAAGAAAGGTAAAAGAAGAATTAAAAGTATTGCCCAAACTTGTAATACCCCAAGAAGAAGATTTTTTTATCTTGAAAACTGATGCTTCAGATTATTACTGGGGAGCAGTGTTAAAGGTTAAAAAGAATCATAAAGAATATAAATGTGAAAAAGATTGTTCTTGTCATGAAATACTTGCAGGTTATACATCGGGAACATTCAAAGAAGTTGAAACTAGATATGAGACAAACAGAAAAGAACTCATTGCTGTAAAAAGAGGAGTTCAGAAATATGAAAATTATTTATTACCAAAGAAATTCTTAATTAGAACTGATAATACTCAAGTTAAAGCATTTCTAAAAAATAATGTTGATCCATCTATTAATAATAGATATATTATTAGGATACAAATTTGGTTTTCATATTTCAAATTTGATATTGAATACATAAAAGGTAAAACTAACTTTCTTCCTGATTATCTTAGCAGGGATGGAGCTAGAACAACTAAGGACGAAAGTCCAGATACTTGAAATTAAAGTTTCCTATTTGGAAGCTCAAATTCAAAATATCTAAGATAATCTTCGAGGCAAAAATATAGTCCTTGAGGCAGAAGATACTTGTACCAAGCCTAGTATCCCTTCGCAGGGACTTGTGAATACTAGCACTCTTCCCGAGGATAAAGGGAAAGAAAAGAAGGTAATAGGAACCCCTTCATAGGGAATACTTAAACCTATTACTGATAATAGAGATATTCAAGATATCAAAAGAGAAAGTAGCTCTTCACAGAGCCAAACTCAATCTAAACTTTCTATTGAAAGGATAG
>NW_019255569.1:0-1155 GCF_002742605.1 Olea europaea var. sylvestris | reverse complement strand
TTTACACATAGCCCCTGTTTGGTGCTGATTTTGATTTTGATTTTAATATAAGATAAAGTCAATAATATATTTTATAGGATTTAGAACTTTTAAATAATATATTTTACCTCATTTTATCAAAATATACTAAAAATTTAATTTTAATTTTCACCAAGCAGGGGCATAATATCAAACGTGACATAAAAATTTGAAAGAATTGTAGGAGCGGCACCTAACTTTTTCATTTTTTACAGACTTTACTCTAATCTTCATTTCGTACCAGCGAAGTTCCTAACATTTCATAAATATACACCTCAGGTCCATATAGACGGAAATCGGCCAAAACACCGTCAGTTGATCTAGAAAATTAAAGAATCAACGTCCAATAAAATCGTCTAAAATGCCGTCCAAAAAGTTATCAACATCTAATAAAACTGTCGAGGTAGCAAATAGTTCAAAGAATTTTCTTAGTCAATTGACGGTATTTTAGACAATTTTCTCCAGATGGACCATAAGTGTATATTTATGAAATGTTAGGGGACCTTCCTTGGCACAAAATTAAGATTGAGGTAAATTTTACAAAAAAAAATGAAAAGGTTAGGGATCGCTGCTGCAATTTTTCCTAAAAATTTAGGGTAATTAGTACAAAACATTCCTATTTTTCGATATTTTTGTGGAAAACGTCCTTACCTTTCATTTTTTGGCGAATTACACCCTCACCTTTACCTTTTTTTGCACAAAACGTTATTCTGTTGACTTTCCGTTAAAATGCTTTGTTAAATCAAAAGGTAATTAGCACAAAAGGTCCCTACCTTTCAATGTTATTGTCCAAAACGTCCATACCTTTCATTTTTAGCATAATTAGCACAAAAGGTCCATACATTTCAATGTTATTGTGCAAAACGTCCATATCTTTCATTTTTAGCATTTTCACCCCTACATTTCACCTTTCATTGCGCAAAAAGATCATTTTCATCCATTTTTTCAATAAAATGATGATTTTACCCTCCTATTGAAATAAAACAAAAAGAAAAAAATAATTAATTAATTGCAATCATAGTCCTAAATCTTTCAAAACATTACAGATAAATCTTAAATTCTCCACTACCTCCACTTTCACAACCCCACCAAGTCACCACCTATAGATCCATATAGCACCACCTTTCGACTACAAGA
>NW_019255568.1:0-1155 GCF_002742605.1 Olea europaea var. sylvestris | reverse complement strand
ACCCCGTCGCGATTTTTGTTTCCGATCAGTCTGTCAAATTTTAGCCCATTCCGACACCGTCGCGGAAAATGACGAAATTGCCCAGGAGCGATTTTTGTTTCAGATCAGTCTGTCGAATTTTAGCCCATTCCGACTCCGACACGAGAAACGACGAAATTGCCCCGGCGCGATTTTTGTTTTCGATCAGTTTGTCAAATTTTAGCCCATTCCGACTCCGTCGCGAAAAACGACGAAATTGCCCCCGTCGCTATTTTTGTTTCCGACAAGTTTGTAAAATTTTAGCCCATTCCGACTCCGTCGCGAAAAATGACAAAATTGCCCTCACGCGACTTTTGTTTCCGATCAGTCTGTAAAATTTTAGCCCATTCCGACTCCGTCGCGAAAAATGACGAAATTGCCCTCGTCGCGACTTTCGTTTCCGATCAGTCTGTCAAATTTTAATTGCCCCGGTGCGATTTTTGTTTCCGATCAGTCTGTCAAATTTTAGCTCATTCCGACACCGTCGCGCAAAATGACGAAATTTACCCCGGCGCGATTTTTGTTTCAGATCAGTCTGTCGAATTTTAGCCCATTCCGACGCCGTCGCGAAAAATGACGAAATTGCCCCGGCGCGATTTTTGTTTCCGATCAGTCTGTAAAATTTTAGCCCATTCCGACTCCGTCGCGAAAAATGACGAAATTGCCCTCGGCGCGACTTTCGTTTCAGATCAGTCTGTCAAATTTTAGCCCATTCCGACACCGTCGCGAAAACTGACGAAATTGGCCCCGTCGCGATTTTTGTTTCCGATCAGTCTGTCAAATTTTAGCTCATTCCGACACCGTCGCGAAAAATGACGAAAGTTACCCCGGCGCGATTTTTGTTTCCGATCAGTCTGTGGAATTTCAGTCCATTCCGACTCCGTCGCGAAAAATGACGAAACTGCCCCCGGCGCGATTTTTGTTTTCGATCAGTCTGTGAAATTTTAGCCCATTTCGACACCGTTGCGAAAAATGACGAAATTGCCTCCGACGCGATTTTTGTTTCCGATCAGTCTGTCAAACTTTAACCCATTACGACACCGTCGCAGAAAAAGACGAAATTGCCCATGGCGCGATTTTTGTTTCCGATAAGTTTGTAAAATTTTAGCCCATTCCGACTCCATAGCGAAAAATGAC
>NW_019255567.1:0-1155 GCF_002742605.1 Olea europaea var. sylvestris | reverse complement strand
TTCCGATCAACCCGCCAAATATCAGCCCATTCCGACACCGTCGCGAAAAATGACGAAATTTTCCTCGGCACGATTGCCCATTCAGACACCGTCACGAAAAAATGACGAAATTGCCCCCAGTTAGATTTTTGTTTCCGATCAACCTGCCAAATTTTAGCCCATTCCGGCACCGTCGCGAAAAATGTCAAAATTGGCCTCGGCGCGATTTTTGTTTCCGATCAACCTGCCAAATTTTAGCCCATTCCGGCACCGTCGCGAAAAATGTCAAAATTGGCCTCGGCGCGATTTTTGTTTCCGATCAACCTGCCAAATTTGAGCCCATTCCGACACCGTCGCGAAAAATGACGAAACTGCCCCCGGTGCGATTTTTGTTTCCGATCAATCTGTCAAATTTCAGCCCAATCCGACACCGTCACGAAAAATGACGAAATTGCCCCCGACGCGATTTTTGTTTCCAATCAATCTCTCAAATTTCATCCCATTCCGACACCGTCGCGGAAAATGACGAAATTGCCCAGACGCGATTTTTGTTTCCGATCAACCTGCCAAATTTTAGCCCATTCCGACACCGTCGCGAAAAATGACGAAATTGCCCCGGCGCGATTTTTATTTCCGATCAACTTGCCAAATTTTAGCCATTCCGACGTCGTCGCGAAAAATGACGAAATTGCCCTCGGATCGATTTTTGTTTCCGATCAATCTGCCAAATTTTAGCCCATTCCGACACCGTCACGAAAAATGACGAAATTGCCCCCGGCGAGATTTTTGTTTCCGAACAATCTGTCAAATTTCAGCCCATTCTGACACCGTCGCGAAAAAATGACGAAATTGCCCCCAGCTAGATTCTTGTTCCCGATCAACCTGCCAAATTTTAGCCCATTTCGGCACCGTCGCGAAAAATGTCAAAATTGCCCCCGGCGCGATTTTTGTTTCCGATCAAGCTGTCCAATTTTAGCCCATTCTGACACCGTCGCGAAAAATGACGAAATCGCCCCCGACGCGATTTTTGTTTCCGATCAACCCGCCAAATTTCAGCCCATTCCGACACCGTCGCGAAAAATGGCGAAATTGGCCCCGGCGCGATTTTTGTTTCCGATCAATCCCTCATATTTCATCCCATTCCGACACCGTCACGAAAAATGACGAAATTGCCCT
>NW_019255566.1:0-1155 GCF_002742605.1 Olea europaea var. sylvestris | reverse complement strand
AAAATGTTGGAATATATAATTGAAATTAAACGTGTCATAGTTACATAACACAATCTATAATTCTCAGTTATACACTAAGGTCATAATCACATACTATCTTCCAACCCAAAGAGAAGCCCAATGCCCAATGGCCCACAGCCCACAACCCATTTACTTACCCAGACCCTAACCCATTCCCCTAAAAATTCAATGAACCCGTTTTCCATTCATAATTCATCCATTCGAAAAAAATCAAAACCCTTCGTTCATTCGTCATGTCTCCCTCTCGCCACTTCCTCTCTAGTCTCCATCGGCGTCAGTCATTACCACTTGCAGTCCGACCTCTGTTGCTACTAGCTAGTAGCAGGCCCTGCTAGCATCTCCTAGAATTTAGGCACTCTAATCTCCCACTCTAGTCGACTAGTCACTCATCCAACTTGCCGCCGCTCCTTAAACCACCAACCGGAACCCGCTATTTTTCCAGCAATCAAAGGCAGCTAGCCAAGCAAAAGAAGAAGCTAGAAGAAGGTGAAGTCCCAATTTCAATTTTCCACCAGTGTGGTTTTGAATTTTTTTTCCCTTATTTGTTGTTATTTCGATTTCTGTAAATTGTAATGATATATATATTTTGGTCTTTTACATATGAAATGAAATTAGCACTTTGGACTTCGATTGCTCAAAGAGGCACGGACAGCAGACTTCAGGCTTCTAATGGACTGTGAAATTGTAAGTTCAAGTTACTTAAGATTTGGAAATATTATGAATTGCAATGTGAAATTGCGAGTTGGACGGTGAATTGATTATGTGAAATTGTAAAATGTGAAATGCACTGGATTAATAGTATATGTTGGTAGTGCACTGTGAATTCCTTATTTGGAGTATTTTTTTATCATCACTAAATCCATGACCTTGTTATTCATTACGAAACTTTTTTTTAAGTTGGTAGTAGAGAATCTTCCAACACGTAGAACCATAACAACACTTATTAATTTCATCAAATCTGCTCCAATCCTATGCATTATGTATTTTTCTTCATCTTGAATGTTATTAATAATCAAACTCAAGTACTTAGTACAATATCTCTTAAGTGCAACATAATCTTACTATAAGGTCCAAAAAATTATTGAGGACTCGGAGACAACACATTGTGACCATTATCAAGCATTTACATGAAAT
>NW_019255565.1:0-1155 GCF_002742605.1 Olea europaea var. sylvestris | reverse complement strand
AAATACAATCTTAGAGTCACATCTTAAGGAAAAACATGTTTGCAGCCTTCTAAAGTCTCATTGCAACGGGCTTTTGTTGGAAACAACTTATAAAAAAGGTTATATAAGAGTTGATTTTTGATATATTTGTTTGACCAGTTTTAACCCGCAAGAGCGTGATCAAAACACAATTTGTATGAATGAAAATTTGGACAGAGTTTTAGTATAAAGATTACGCAAAACAAGGATTAAGAAGGAGTAGAGGATTAAGAAGGAGTAGAAATAGAGAATTATCCAAAGCGAGACATTATCTCTTTCCTTAAGACAAATTGCCTCGCTACGGTGCTCACGGTGAATGACACTTGTCTCCCAAGATACAATGGATTCATAACTTGTGGTAGCAGCATTTCAAACCATAAGAAATCGACAAACTTTTGACAGAATTTTCCCTCTACAAAGGAAATGCATGAAAGGCTATGGAATTAGAAAGGAGAGAATTGCAAGAGGAGAATGAATGCTCAATGCAATTGGTGTAACCAAAACCATGTCCATAGGGTTCTATTTATAGATGTAGAAACGGTACAAATGAAGTAGTGTGGGCCAAAACATGCATCATTTTAAAAAAGTTGCAACACTTGACCAAAACCTCAAAAAGCTGCAACACTCATTTCTTCCAACTTTAGTCCGTAATTGTTCATTCATTCGGAATTGGTTTTGAGATTCCAAATATACCACAACAATCTACTCGACGAGTAGAATAAGTTGGTCTATTTAATTTTGTAATTTGACCATCAGATCAAGTCCGAATATTTGGTTGAAATTGAACGTAGTCACATCTTTTCATTTTCCACTTTTACGTACCTTTTCATTTTCCAATTTTTGGTTAATAATTTGAATCAATTCCTACAATCCCCTGCATGAATAAAAATTCGGGTACGCATATGCAAATGCAATGATATGATGCAATGTAGAGAGGGTGCGAAAAAATACTGCATCAAGGATGGTGGCTTCTGGCCTTGAACCTCCTTTAGTGAAATACTATCGAACTTACTCGGCTAATTTGTGAACCATAGGTCTTGAACCACTCAGTCTTTTGTGTAAGTCAAGACAACAGTACTCACACAGATATCTTTCCCTATTCTGTACTTAGTTCTCATGACTTGGTTCATTTTGACC
>NW_019255564.1:0-1155 GCF_002742605.1 Olea europaea var. sylvestris | reverse complement strand
TTTGGCTTGAACTCACAAATTCGTCATGACGTTCGGGGCATTTTGACCATTTTTCGAAAGAACGAGCACCTTTATATTTGGAATGCTTGGATAGTCGGCGTAAGAAGAATTGAGCGTAACTTTTGCACACGATGTCCGTTTTCGGCCCATAAGTACTTTTAGGAAATGTTGCGACCGTTTTGGATTGAACTCACAACTTCTGCGTGACGTTCGAGGGATTTCGACCATTTTTCGAAAAAAAGAGCACTTTTACATTTGGAACGCTAGGATAGTCGGCATGCGAAGAATTGAGCGTAACTTTTGCACACGGCGTCCGTTTTGGGCCCATAAGTACTTTTTGGAAATGTAGCGACCGTTTTGGATTGAACTCACAACTTCTTCGTGACGTTCGAGGGATTTCGACCATTTTTCGAAAGAATGAGCACTTTTATATTTGGAACGCTAGGAAAGTCGGCATGCGAGGAATTGTGAGTAACTTTTGCACACGGCGTCCGTTTTGGGCCCATAAGTACTTTTTGGAAATGTAGCGACCGTTTTGGATTGAACTCACCACTTCGTCATGACGTTCGAGGGATTTTAGCCATTTATCGAAAGAATGAGCACTTTTATATTTGGAACGCTAGGATAGTTGGCATGCGAAGAATTGTGAGTAACTTTTGCACACGGCATCCGTTTTGGGCCCATCAGTACTTTTTGGAAATGTAGCGACCGTTTTGGATTGAACTCACCACTTCGTCATGACGTTCGAGGGATTTTAGCCATTTATCGAAAGAATGAGCACTTTTATATTTGGAACGCTAGGATAGTTGGCATGCGAAGAATTGTGAGTAACTTTTGCACACGGCATCCGTTTTGGGCCCATCAGTACTTTTTGGAAATGTAGCGACCGTTTTGGATTCAACTCACAACTTCTTCGTGACGTTCGAGTGATTTCGACCATTTTTCGAAAGAATGGGCACTTATATATTTGAAACTGTTGGATAGTCGGTATACGAAGAATTGAGCGTAACTTTTGCACACGGTGTCCGTTTTTGGCCCATACGTACTTTTTGGACATGTAGCGACCGTTTTCGATTGAACTCACAACTTCTTCGTGACATTCGAGGGATTTCGACCATTTTTTGAAAGAATGAGCACTTTTATATTTGGAACGCT
>NW_019255563.1:0-1155 GCF_002742605.1 Olea europaea var. sylvestris | reverse complement strand
TGAGTATCCTTTTCATGATTAATTAAATTCTTTTATAGTGGAATGTTCCTTGGACGCCCCAAGCGGTCGATGTGCCTATTGATTTAAGTTTAACACATCTATAATTTAATTGAACTTAGTCTTACTACAAATTATACTAATTTTATCATTTGCTTCGAAATTTGCCTTGCTTTTGGATTAAACGTAGGAATCATGTTAGAATATTTTCATGTCTTGGTAAGTCCAATTTGTGTAAGTTAATATAGAAGTAAGTGACCAATTTAAGTATCTAAATAATTTAATATGGCATAAAAGAAGTCTCATTAATTCGAGACCATAAATTACGTCCAATTTACTATGCTTAGGTTAATAATCAAAATATTTTGCCTACTTATACCTCCTTGCAACCCCAACTTCCAAACATTCATCCTTTGCATCGGTTTCTTCCGAGATTGAAGTCTTGTGCTCCTTGTTAAGGTATTTCAATTTCAATTTGTTATTGCCAACATTTTTTTAGATTTGCTACTACCTTCAATTCCTCAGAAGCCTGTCCTCTCACTCTATTTAGGAACAATCCCAGTTTTCTACCAATTTGGATATCTATATTATTATATTGAGTTGCAAGCATTCGGTGAACTCTTGAATTATGAAACCACTATTATATGATTTCTTATTCCACTTAATTGTTTTACCGATTGACCTCTCTCTACCTGTCTGCTTAATCATTTGTATAATCAAAACCTGTGTAATTTAAATTCCTCAAATTAAAAGTTAATTAGATGGGATTGTATACTTGTGTATTAGTTAACAGCTTTATATGAAAGTAAAATGAAGAGTACTTTCCCTTTTCAATGGCATTCTTGGGCTGAAAATTCATTATTAATTCATTTCCAATTAGTGTACCGTATAATTAGTTCTGCTTTGGATCTTGGAAATTATAAGCTACTTATTTGTGTTAATTTTTGCAAGGAAAACCATTTTGTCTTTTCGCTTAATGTCTGTAGTCATCATTTAAATTGTTTTGAATTTGATTTATCCACATGTTTTTATATTTAGTCCTTTCTAGTGCATGTCTTTCTGTTAGAAAAACACAATTTTCCTAAATTAATATTGGCAACATATTAATACAATTATATTAGCTATTTAATATATTGGGCAAAAATCAAGTGGTCTATT
>NW_019255562.1:64265-97729 GCF_002742605.1 Olea europaea var. sylvestris | reverse complement strand
TGATCGTCCTATACTACCCACTTTCTTTGTAGTGGCCATTTTGTCATGAAACTGCCTTTTAACTGCTGCTATTATCTTTCATCGTTCAACTGCTTTCGATTGAATTCCTTGAGTCGTGGAACGTGATAATGCTACTTTAACAACTGCCTTGATAACTGTATTCCTTGATAACTAATTGCTCAAAAGAGTGCTTGTGACACTCGAACTTCCTGTATGTGTATATATATATATATATATATATTGATTGATTGAAAGGTATAAAAGTGTTCTATATATCTTGAATCGTTACGTAGTAAAATGTGATTAAGTGATCTTCAAATTTTATTATAAATATTACGTAGGTCAGTAATAGCTATTTACGTAGTAATTACGTCCCACAAAAAGGAATTATTTTCCTTAAAATACACCTTGAAAAATACAAATTGCTTAAAAGAGTGCTTGTGACACTCGAACTTCCTGCCCATGTTCTCCGGGCAGCCTCCCATTTGCTTTTTAGTCATTGATTCTATTAAAAAGTACGATAAAGAATTTTTTTATATACAGTCATAAATTACGTACATACACATTGCACGCAATTGATTAAATATGAAAAATACCGTTTGATGATTAAAATAGGATCAGTACAATTTTCATCAATATTCTTTTGAGCATTGAATAGGTCAGCATATTTGAGTCTTTTGTTGGGATTCCAATATCCTTTCGAAGAACAGACATTTCTGGGGTGGTGGCGTCGCAATTGTTATACTTTTCGAACTGAGATCATTATTATTATTATTATTATTATTATTATTATTATTATCTGATTACAGAGTTGCTTGTTGCAGAGAGCCGAGGGGTAAAGTTTTATTGTTTGAATGTCAAGCATGTGATCTGCAATCACTGAGCTCTTTCGAGCCCTATTAATGTAATTTTCAGCCAATATTTTTTCAACTGGGTACAAGTTATTTCATCCCTTTTATCTGGGATTTTTTTTTTCTTAAGAAAAAAAGTGGTTCTCGGAGTGGAAAGAGTGATGAGTAATCTTTTAAGGAATTCAGGTTAATCTTTAAAGTGGACGAAGGATGTTTTATTAGCTGATCCTGCGTATTGGGCTGAGCTATTTTTGAATTTCTTTTTGTGGATTTTTGAGTAAAAACTGGTTCTTGAAGAGAAGAAAGTCACCTGTTCTAGTTTGGATATTTGGGTTTTCTTCGAAGTGGGTGAAAGGTGGCCTTTTGTTATCTCTTGCTGATTTTCTGGGACACGTTTGGCTTGATTTAGCTGATTCTAGGGGTTTAGGAGGGAATAGGACTGGAAGTGAGGTACTATTTGTCAAATTTTCTTTAGGAGGAGGTTGGGTGGAAATTGGGATTTGGGTACACTCGAATCCTCATCGGAAGGAAAAGCAGAGTGGGCAGCCGCTGCTCCTTGTTTTTTGTTGATTCTAGGTTTGTTAAAGATGGGACTTTGTGGTGATAGCTTGAAGGCAGAATCTTGGGATGTGGTGAAATCAAAGGGGAGGAAGAAGAAGAAAAATGATGATGCTGTGGAGGAGATGGGGTGTTGGGTTAAGTTGAGGTATATTGGCAGCTGTATGTGTTCAAGATCTAAAGTTGATACCTCTATTAGTGGCATCAGTGCCCGCGGTAATCATTTACTCATTTTTCAAGCGTTATAGTCCAAGTTAAAATTCATATATTATTATTACTTTCATTCTTTATCCATTGGTTAGTCTGGTTTGATATCTATTTTTGTTCTCTTTTGCTTTGTTATAGTTGTATGTTACAGCTAGATTTGCAAATTGGGATATTTGATACCTTATTGTAAATCTTGTGTCTGATTGGATATCCAATTACTTAGGTAGTCTAATGACAACATTTTAGCACATTTATGTGATTGCAACAAAAATTATTGATGTATAGTGAGCATATAGTTAGAGAGCTATTATGATTAAGGATGCTGATCAATGTTTTTTGTTGTTCCTAGAATTGTAACTATAACAAGAATTAAATTTTTTTTCTTGTGTAATCCTTTTGCAGACACAAGGTGAATAGCTTAAGGTGCAATGTTTACAATTTAAAGTTGTCAGAAACTTATTAGCACATTGCTTGTCATGTTGTGCAGAATGAGCTTACTTTAGGTGCTATCAAATTTTGGTAAAATAGTTAATGTTACTTGTTTTGAAGTTTCATAATATTGAACTAAATACATTTAGAAATGGTAATCGTTGCTGTCAATTCATTGCTAATACTTGTTGCCTCGTTACCAGATATTATCTCCATTAACTTAGTTGAATAAGTTTAGTCCTATTAACATATGGCAAGATATACCGCATGCTACGCCAGACAATGCCGATGTAGACCTTTCCAATCATGAGTATGCCTTTCTTCTTATCTATTGCTTCATTGTGTGTGAACAGAAAGTAAATCAGCGAACGATACTAGCAGAGACCAACCAGCTTCCCTGGTACTTCCATCCACCACGACAAGCAATGCTGAAAGCAAATCTTCCAGCTTCAAACTTGAAGAGGAACTTAAAGTATCTTCTCGGCTTCGAAAATTCACATTTAATGACCTGAAGCTGGCCACAAGAAATTTTAGACCTGAATCTCTTCTTGGTGAAGGGGGATTTGGTTGTGTATTCAAGGGGTGGATTGAAGAAAATGGGACGGCACCGGTGAAGCCTGGAACAGGACTTACTGTAGCTGTGAAGACACTCAATCATGATGGACTTCAGGGTCATAAAGAATGGCTGGTTTGATGCTTTCTCAATATGATTTTCTTGAAGTAGCTGTCAGTCCTGTTTTATTCGTATTATTTTGTTTGGATTATCTGAAATTACAAATTATTTTTGGCAGGCTGAAGTAAATTTTCTCGGTGATCTTGTCCATCCTAATTTGGTTAAATTAATTGGTTACTGTATAGAAGAAGATCAGAGGCTGTTAGTTTACGAGTTTATGCCTCGGGGAAGCTTGGAGAACCACCTTTTCAGAAGTATGTATTGAAACTTCTTCCAGTGTATTTTGCATGGATGTTGGAGTTCAGGTTATGTCATATAGGATTCATTTGAGAGAATCTTGGTCAATTTCCCGTGTGAGATTTTATAGCGAGTTATCTCCATGGAATTTGGTTGAAAATCCAGGAGTCCTGGGCACTTTCCCTAAATAATGAAATATCTATTTTTCTTACTTCCATTTTTAGTAAATTAACTGTGTAGGTTAGAATTCTATATTTGTCAAGTTGGAGTTCCGAACCATTTTTATGATACGCAGCACTGAAAGTTTTGGTTCAGTTGCTAGTTTGTATTTTATGGTCTAAATTCTAACTTCGGTTAGCCAAACAGGGTCGGATTTAACGATACTTTACTTTCTTCAATTCTTTGTTTCATTGTTCAGCGAGCATATTCTTCTTGTTTAGTGTGTTGATGCACAGTCTGATAATAAACCATGGTGAATTCCAATTGAAAGTTTTTCACTTTTTAGTTTGCATTTGACAAACTCCGGAACAATCCTGCATCTCAATATATCATAGTAGCTGCATTTTCCTAGGTGCATGTTGGGGTAATGTATTTGGATTGGAACATAAAGACTAGTATATTTGCATAATGACCCAAATTTAGTCTTGGTTGGAGAAAAAAACTTATCAAATCCTACTTTCTTGAAGAAATTTTTTTGATAAAATAAAGATTAAAATACGTGCAAGTGGAAGCAGCAGTAAGTTTTACTGATGACAGACTGATATCTGTGATGAAGCAGCATCTATTTAAAATTTTGAGTGGAGGTGAAAGCCCCTATTCGGTATCAGATTCTGATGCTTCAAATCTTTTCCATTTTCACTGCATTTGAGCATTTTCTGTTGGACATATAAATGACATTTTCCTTTCAAAAGACAGTATGAAACTAATATTATAATATTATTGGTTCACATTTAAAGTGCTAGAGCACTTGTGTTTCACCAATGTAGCAACGTTCCGCTAATTGAATCATTATAATATGTAGGGTCTTTGCCTCTTCCATGGTCTATCAGGATGAAAATTGCTCTTGGTGCTGCAAAGGGTCTTGCTTTTCTTCACCAAGAAGCAGAAAGACCCGTGATATATCGTGATTTTAAGACGTCTAATATCCTGTTGGATGCTGTAAGTTCCCTACGCTTGGCAAACTACATTCTTGGAAAATGCATTTTCCTGATATATGAATTAACATAATAGCTTATTTTTCAGGAATATAATGCCAAACTTTCTGATTTCGGACTTGCTAAAGATGCTCCAGATGAAGGAAAAACACATGTTTCTACCCGCGTGATGGGAACCTATGGTTATGCTGCCCCAGAATATGTCATGACAGGTGAATTTTTTATGCATCTTTAACTGCAAAGTAATGCTCCTACCAAAAGGACAAGGATTCAAGAAGTGGAATAAGAGAATGGAGAGTCATAAGAAAGATAACTAGAGAAAACCTATAGAATAAAGGAATAGTTCCATTGCAATTTCTTAAGTAATTGGAAATCTTGTTATCTAACACTATACTTCAGCCTTAGTTGACCTGGTGTTTTCCGCTTTGAATCTTATACAATTGTGACTGAAGGCCCTTCCTGCTCTGTATCACTCATTTGCTCTGGTAGAATTACTGCAACAACTCAATGGTTGAATGTTATGTAAAAGTAAAACTTCCTAGGTCAACTTCTAGATAGGATAGGAATCTTGTCTATTTAAATGTGTATTTCTCTTCTATTTATTGTTAATTTCACTTTTCTACTAAAATACTTTTATTAAGATACTATGAACTGAGCCAATGACAGCTGTGATGAAATTGTTCTATGCTGTTCGTGGTGGTGCAAAAATTCTGATATTTCATCCAAACTACCCCTGTATTTTTCATGTTTTTGTGTTGCTTGTTCAATTCTAGTACAGTCTCTCTACTCAAAAGGTGTCGTGAAGGCTGTTATGGATTGGTATCTTATGCTTATCTCGAACTTATTGCTTGTTTATTGGACATGCTGCCTTATGTCATTCTATATCCTTCTAGCAATGTATCATGGTCTTGAGCAAACATGGGAAGAGTATGCTTAGTAGGCTAGATGTTTTCCCACCCAATGCAATTCACTTGGGCAAGAGAAATGTTGGCAATCTAATATTTTTATTTGGTCTTGCTTAATATTTATCCATTATCACGTGTGATATCCTTGATTGGGTTTGAATTCATCTCTGCAAAATATATGTTTGAAAATGTTTCTAATAGTAAAGGTGTATCCAAATTTTATGGTTGAGAATGTTTGAACTTGATCTGGGATTTTTCATGTTCGTTAGATGCCTTGAATAATTCTTCAGGGTTTGCATGACATCTCTATTTATTCTGATTGGATTCTATCCTTTTCTGTTATAGGGCATCTTACCTCAAAGAGTGATGTCTATAGCTTTGGTGTTGTATTGCTCGAGATGCTCACAGGTAGAAGATCAATGGACAAGAATCGGCCTAATGGGGAGCATAACCTTGTGGAATGGGCTAGGCCTCATCTGGGAGAGCGGAAACGCTTTTATCGTCTAATGGACCCTAGGCTCGAGGGGCACTTTAGTATAAAAGGTGCCCAAAAAGCTGCACAGTTGGCTGCGTCCTGCCTTAGCCGGGATCCCAAAGCCCGGCCTCTGATGAGTGAAGTTATAGAAGTCTTGAAGCCTTTGCCAAGTCTGAAGGACATGGCGAGCTCATCGTACTATTTTCAGACCATGCAAACTGAGCGTGTTGGGTCAAGTCCAAATGTTAAAAATGTCCTTAGAACGCAAGGATCATTCTTGAGAAATGGGCAGCAACATCCAAGAAGCCTCTCAATACCAAATGGTTCTCAAGCTTCGCCGTATCGTTATCAGTTTAGTCGGAATTCACCAAAACCAAACAGTAAACCATAGAATGGTTTGGAAATCTCTGTTTCTTTTCCTACCCTCCTAACATTCTTGGATATGGATATATTTTGTTGGCGATTGTCCATAGATTACTAAAAAAGTAACAAGAGTATACATTTATGGCATGCTTGGTAAAGTGGATTGAATAGTATTGGACAGTATTTACTAAGTAAGAGAAATTCAAAACTTCAAATCTTGCTATCTTACTGTCCAATCCATCTCACTTTGTTAAAGGTGCTCTCAGGGGGAAGAATGTAATGTAAATGGAGATGAAGTTAATGGAGTAATTTTTTATCGTGTTAGAATCTTTCTCATGTAAGATACATCTCTCTCTCATGTACAATACATCATGTGCACCATTCAATTTTGGATGATGACATCTATGTGATTTGAGAAGGTGTCTCTCATGTAAGATACATCTCTCTCTCATTTATGATACATCATGTGCACTGTTCAATTTTGGATGATGACATCTATGTGATTTGAGAAGGCGTCGCATGTTGGTAGTGTTACATATTGATACGTGTATATACTAGTGATATGCTTTGTTCTCAAGTGATTGTTTGGCATGCAGTACTTGACATGATTGTTCAGTGAATTTCAATACTCCCTACAAACGTCAGAAGAGAATTACACAGATTGTTGATGCTCAAAAAATTAACTGATTTGAGTTGCTAGAGAAGTAAGAAATTTAATTATGCGTCTCATTTGCTGTCCACCCCCCCCCCCGTCTAAATAAAACATGGACTCTCTGACATGCAGTCTAATTCCGTTCAAACATAATGTTCAACGACCTTATTACCGTGATATATAAGCAACATCAATAAATGTTGCACAATAATGGAATTTAAGCTCAACAATCGAGCCGCTATCAACATCTGTGCAGCAAATCCAAAAGACATTCTAGTTCATGACCCTGTAATTTTATTTTATTTTTAATTTTTACAATCCAAACCCATTGAATATGAAAAATATAAGACCATATTAAAAGACATCAAAAGTCTACAAAGAAGACAAGGGCTTCCAAGAATCAACACTATCTACCTTATTACTCCGCATCTCAACACGATGCCACCAACCTCAATAGCAAAATGCTCAACTTCATGGCTTGAGAGCAACAGCCAATCCAATCTTGGCACTTTTTTCTATTGCCCTTGTGTCCACTTCGCCTGAGATCGTAACAAGCGATTTTGGACGCCATTGATGCTGTATAAGAGCACATACCTTCCCGTAGTTGTCTACACAAGCTTTCACTGCAGTTAAAGGATCCAACGAGTGTTGTGTCCCAATGGTGAGACTGTTTTCATTGCTCGAAAAGCTGTGGGTCAACTCAGCTCCAACAGCAGTATTGGTCATTGGGCTTACCATGTGGAAGTAGGATGCAGTAAGCGATTCGCCTTTGTTATTCCTATATAAAAAAACAGCCATCTTGTCATGCAAGAAAGAAAACTGAAAAAACAGACGAACTCATCATTGCCATATCTGGGTGTCCCCTGATAAAAGGAAAACTAGAAATCTTTCTTCTCTTCCGTTCTGCCAATAGAACTCATAGAATAATTCTTGACAGAAGCCAAGGAAATGGAATGCTGGTACTTGTTTGCTTAATGAATTCTATGGAGGAAACATGAGCTATGACACCAAACTAGAACATGAACAGAAATAGCTTTAGCACTAGTCACTAGCAATAAACTACACGCAAAACACTCTCTGCTTTTCACAAACATGCAAAGCAAAGACAAGCAAAGTCTGCGGAGAGGGGGAGTGACAGTTGCAAGGAACTCATCAAAAGTATGTGCAGTAAAGTATTAGGAGGTTTATAAAATGAGAGGTAGTACCCACGTTCACCGAGATACAGCTAGTTAGACATCTATAATATTTCTTGTTTCTTTTTTGAAATGAGAGGGTATGTAGTTAGTAAGTAAAACAGATAATATTTTAACGTTTTTCTTCTTTAATAGTGTCCACTATTGTAAGGTCTACCTATCCAACAAGTAGAGCAGTTACTCACAACGTCAAGGACGCAATCAGGTCGGACGTGGTGAAATTTACTCCAGCATTGCATCTGGTGAAGTTCCCAGTAGAGGTGTCAAACGAGATATCTGTCCCAAAGGCAGCCTGATTGTTCCCAGTAACACCAGAGAAGTTGACAATGGGTTTTGCAGTCAGGCCAAGGCTAGTACTTATTCCTGCATACTCGTGCAAATACTGAAGCTCCAACTGTTACCAACATTTCGAGAAGTCAGAGATAGCTCGTGCACATTTGGTACACAATACTGAGTAGAACTTGACAATATAATAGAGATTTTAAATTGTGTTCCTCGGTCTGTTCAATACTATTTAATCCTCCGTACCGAACATGACTAGAGTTTAATACCCATTAAAATAGAATTCACTCGAGGACAGCACAAGGAACCAACAAAGCTTTAACAATGCTCTAGAAAAATATTAACTTAAATTATCACACCTAGGAGGATAAATACCTTGCCAGAATTTTGATCTGGAGAGATGAAGCTAAAAAAAGCCTTCACTCCAGGAGCAGCCTCATCCACGGTGATGGTTGTGTGAACCTACATGACCAGACAACCGTTTGAGGAAAAGAATCAAATTTCAATTACAATGAAGTTTGTCATCTGACCACACAGTCCCAAAAGAAGGAAAAAGATAAAAGAAAGATAGAAAAGGAATTCTCCATATCCATAAAATATTATAAAGTTACACAACATGACTTCTTAGTATATTAGATCGTGTCTGGCTAAACTTACTAGAAGGTACCTTTTCGGGAATTTTTATTTCAAAAACTTGCTTTTTGAAATTTAGTCTTTATTCGCTTTCCCAGAAAAGGACTTCTGCTCCTTTTTTTTAAGCTTAGCCGACCATGGTGGTGGCTCTCTGTAATGCATTTACAAAATTAAATACGTTGATTTAATGCGGAGAGAGCAAAAAAGGACAAATAAATGTGATAACCACAGAGAAAGGTGAATATTAAAAATAAATTTTATAATTTGATTTGAAGGATAACTGTGATGACAGCAAAGAACGCCGTTTTACTATCTGTTTCTAAATCGGGAAAATGGGGGGCAGAATCCAGGAAAGCGAGTTGATAGGTAAATCAACTGCATAATAAAATCAAGATATTACATATCAAAAATCAAACCTTGAACTTTAATATGTAAAAGTAATCTTAGCATTATATGGTATTGGTCAGGCAATGGTAGGTGAATCCAGTCTGCCACGTTACAGAACCAAAGTAGACAACAAAATAGCATAAACATATTATCAACACCAAAATCAATCAATCTGAGAAAGAGACTTCAAAAATCATTAAGGTATTGACATAAATACTACTATAATAGAGTTATTATGCGCTTCAATAAGCCAATAAATAACTTAATGATGATGCACAATGACATATAATAAAAACTACATACCAGAGATATCCCCACCTCTTGAATTGAAGCAGACCTAATGAAAATCCCACTAAGTAATAGGTCTATAGGGGGTGGGGGTTGTCCAGCCTAATTTTGATGTTAGTTCCAGGAGGTAGCTGACGCATGCAAAGATAAACTGATAAAAGTGGGGAGAAGAGCTAATTTCTTGAAAGTTCGGCCGCCTTCTTGGACTTCAGCATCTTGTGGTTCACCAGATAATCAAGTCTTTCGGGCTGGCAAGTCAAGTTCCATTTGGGGTTAGTTTCCCATAACTTTGGTACCTCGCCTGCCACATAAATTAGCTGGCACCAGAGCCAAAGATGATACACAACTACGACGCCAAAACATAGGACAGACCATGCATGGCAAAATTCTAGTATCATTCAGGCTATCCAGCACCTATTAGATTTACATCAACAACCTTGAACTAACTTGGAAATTTTCAAGTTGCTTGTCTTTGGAAGTTGTCTTATTAATAAGTCTACTATGGTAATATTCATGCAATACAGTCGAAGAGAAAGATAAAGAAACAAATAATCATGTAAACAAGTGTAAAAAATTACTATCGCACCACTAAACATTCTGTAAATAAGTAGATAAAAAAAATTCGACAATACATAAGCTCAGATTAGTATCCAATAATGCACTTATGATTAATAAACCTTGAAACATGGCTTACTTATGCAAATCGCAAGAAGCATCAAGTGAGGTATTTTGACTTACTTTGGAATTGGTATCCACTTTTACATCAGTTGTGATATTGTTGTGCTTCAGATGAGTGCTAACATCTGCTAAAAGCAACCCACCTTTCTTGGTCCCAGATGAAGTAATGGCCTGATGTATAAATCAAATTGTAGGGAAAAAATAAACATATAGAACATGAAAGTAGCTTCTGCAACCGCCAATAACCATCAAAATGGCAAAGAAATGTATTATTTGTTCATCCAGAGTTATCGATGATGAGATTACATATTGTATAAATCACAATGTTGAACAAGCGCCACAATGGCAGTTGCATTATTGAGATCTCAAGTAATTAAATACCTTCCAAGTTTGAATACGTGTACACAAACTAATAAACAAACTTACAAATTTATAAAAATCTTTCTCAAGATACTTAAAAATATAAGAAATATGTATGATATGGAAGAAGAAAAATCCGAAATTTTTATACAAGGATCGCTTTAGGGAAAATCCAAAAAAAAAAAAAAAAAAGGGAACAAGGAAATCGTTTGACATTTCTCCTTAAAATGGATACAGATCAAATAATTATATTGTATGAACAAAAATGTTTTTAACAGTAGAATTTCGTTCATCAAATCCATTGGTCCCTTCATTATCTTCTACATGCATGCAACTCCCACCCCCAACAGACGCACATATACAACGCCATCTATATACACACAAACAAGATTTATATATATACATACATTTATAATTATACATGAAGAAAGACACATAACTCACCACTCCATTTGAGGCGTACGTAGTGAGAGCGAATTTATGGTCACCCTGGTAGTCTTTATAAAGAAGATCTGAAAATCCCACCAATAAAATTTAATTAAAATCACCGAAACCACGTTATAATTACAAAAAATTAACGAAAATTTCATAGCGAAAAAACACAAATAAACATAAATACACTCATACAAAACAAACCCATGAAATTTACTTACCTCTCGCTTTCTTTCCAATTTCAGGATAGAGGCCTGGACCCTTCACCATTACTGTTTCTTGATTTATTCTGTTTTTGAACCGAAAGCTAGAGAGAGAAACGAGAGTGTTTTAGAGAGAGAAAATGAGAAATAGGGGGTTCGTCTTGCCTTATATGGTTAGCTGTTAATAGTTCAATTACATCCATGACCCTATTTTTTTCGCGGCGTGTATGTCGACGGTAGGGTTTGTAATGGGGAAAAAAAAAAAAAGCAAAAAAAAAAAGGAAATTATTTTGACCGTTGATTTTTCAAACACGAATGCCACTGGTGTAATTTTATTTTTTATTTTTTTCCATTTTACTTATTTTCCAATATTATTAACTTTTTTGAAGAAAAATTAATTTGTTATTGGAATTAGTATCTTCGGCTATCATTAAAAGAAGAAAAGAAAAATCCTTCATTTAGCTTTTTGAGGTAGTGTCCGTTCTTTTGGGTTTACTCATAAATTAAAGTTTCAAATAAACGTAACGAATTGAACTCTACAAAGTCTACCCAACACGTTATTAGACATAAAACTCACACGTTAATTTGGATGGTGGTTCCACCATTCGATCGCTTGTGTCTGTGGCAAGAGCATCGGTCCTTTTGTTGCTTTTCTTGAAACATGTATGACATTTCAAAATTCATGTGAGACATACGTCTTGATTTCAGCTTCCCGTCATTCCACTGGTTTCCAACGCTTTGACCACATTTATAGAATCACTTTCCAACCGCAAATCCTTCCCGCCCTTTTTTCTATGTGAGTTAAATTGTATACATCATCACATTATACTTTGTCTCGAAAGCTCATTGACTACACGCAACAAAGCATTTTGAAAGGTTCCCCCATCTATGATCACTATAATCCATCCTCGCAACTAAGGTCACCATGTGTAAAATGAAATGAAACCCTATCACCATTTGTGAAAACATTCTGTTAGTGTTCTATTGAAGAATATGCTAGATTGTGATTAAAAGTTCTCATCAAAAAAATAAATAAATCATATTTATTTAAATTATTGTTGTTATAATAAATTTGATTCCCTTATAAAGCATCACTAAAAATGTTTTAAATGTCGCACAAAATCATTGAGGAATGTTAAATAGTATTACTATACAACATTATTCAATCAATTTTGTCACTATTTAGTAAATATATTTTGGACGAAATATATAATATATAAATTATATAACTAATTCTTAATAGATTTATTAATTATGTTTTCTAATGGCTATAAATGGATTATATATAATAAAGATCGGAATCGCTTAGATTGGTTGCTTACAGCACCTTAACATTGCTAGTTATAATGGTGAAATAAAGGTGGGCTAAGAGATGAACTTTATATACTTGTATCACACGCTGAAAGAAAGGCGGTCCACTTCTTCTAATGGAAATTCTTAGCATTGTCCGAGGATTAATATCCAATAATACATCGGATAAAAAATATACTAATTAGGAGTTTTAAGTAAAGCTGCTGCAGACCCTTTGAATCTACTCAAAAAGTTTCAACTTTTCCCAAGAAAATAAAACAACGGTGGCCCTTACTTTATTGAATTGTAGAAACTATCCAACAAACTTTCTCCAAGTATAATTTCTTCTTTTTTCAATTCGATGTGGATGGAAAGGGAAACTTAGCGACATTTTTGTTAAAGAAGAGGTTCTGTGATAATATTATTTTATTCGAATTTTTACGTACTATGCATAATTATACTTTAGATAAAAGCAATTGGAGTGAAATGACTTGTCGGTCGAGGTTAGAATCGGGATGTAGTCGAACGACGTTATTCCTTTCTTATTCAATAATAGAGAGAAGGTTACAAATTATCACATGGATTGCAAGAATTGAATGAATTGAATCAAAATTCGATTATGCGATATATTTCAAAATTGTACCATAATAGCTTGGTTCTTAATTCTAAGTCCCATTAATGAAATGATTTTAATTATAATCAGATTGAACTGGCATGTTTGGTTTGACTCTGGTCCAAGAAAGCGGTTACCCTTGGTCGATCCTATTTTTCTACTTTCTTGAAAATTCTCAGATTTGTTGAAGGAAATTTGTTAATAAAGGGCAGTCTACAAATTTTGAAACTTTTAGGGTCTATTATACAATTACAGCAAATTTGAAACCCATACATGTAAATTTTAAAATAATCCATATTATCCGCCACCAACTTTTATAAATAAATAAAAAAATAAAAAAATCCACTCCACACCCTTATAAATATCCGCAAACAAATCCACTCCACACCCCGTGCCCAGGTGATAAAAAAATGTCTATAGCTGTAATTCGGCCACTATTCCGCCAGCCCCACCGCCTCGGCGGCGGCCACCGACCAGCCTATCTCAATTCCAGTATGGCCCGTTCCTTTTATCTAAATTACGCTTATAGCCCAAGGCCGATCTTCAACGACGCCTGTAGCCTTAGCTCACACCATTTCAAGCCGGCTAAAGCTCTTTCTCTACGAACCAGCTCCATTGATACTGCCGTCGTCGAAACCTCTGAATCTTCTGACTTCGTGTTCAGTGAAACTTTCCAGTTAAAACGACCTCAAAAGGTATGCAATTTGTGTTTTATGCGCCTGAAAATACGAAATTAGCAAAGTTTTACTTATAGGTAATAGGTATGCGTATTTTTATGAATCACCGCTTATAGTATAATGGGTTTGTATTCTGTGTGCATATGATTTTTCCTCGATGATGTCAATGAAAATGACACTAGATAAAAATTTTGGGAAATTTTTAAGCTTGAGGTTGGAACTTCTTTATTTTTGATTTTTTTTCCCCTTTTCTGGACTTAGATTAGTGATCTCTTTGTTATGTTCTAAAATTTCAAGATTTTGAGAGAGAAGTGTGAAAATCTTAAGTTTTCTAACAAAAGATCCGGGGAAAAAAATCAGCTCAATTTAGGACTCAATCTCTTTTTTTTGAGCTCTGTGTTCTTGATATTTTTTCTTAATCATTGTGATTACTGTCTCTTTCTGTTGTTACTTGCTTTTAAGAGTATAGATGGAGTAAGTGCAAGTACGAATTTCAATATTTTATTTGTGCGCTTATCAATTCGTTGTTGGAATGGCAGGTGGAGGGAAAGATAACAATCAGATTAGAAAGTGGTAACAGTGATGATAATTGGCGGCTTACTGTGGGATGCTGTCTTCCTGGAAAGTGGATTCTTCACTGGGGAGTTAATTACATAGGTGATGTTGGCAGGTTTGCTCTTGCCTTATGAGTTACAAATTTGACAATTTTAAATGTTTCTAACTTGGGGTCAAATCCCTTTATGCTCGTATCCATGCGTGCAATGAATTTTCTTATTATAATTACTCTAGTCGCAACAAAATACAATTTTGTGTTCCCATGGTTGCAGTGAATGGGATCAACCCCCTCCAGATATGAGACCACCGGGTTCCATTCCCATTAAGGTAATATGTTCATTCTCCATGATGCTTAGTGTTTGTTTTATATTTTAATCAATCTCATATTCTTAAATGTACGTTGATATTGATTGCCATTTTAGGACTATGCAATCGAAACTCCTTTAGAAAAATCACTTGCATCATCAGAAGGAGAATCAATTTATGAAGTGAATATTGACTTCAACACAAACAGTTCAATTGCAGCTATAAATTTTGTATTGAAGGTGAATTTCCTCTTCTTTCTAGCTTCTCAATGCTTTTCTACTTTGATTTGATATATAATTTTAGGCCTTGTTCACTTATCTACAAAACACCATGGCTTTTTTTGTTGTCTTTGGTTGTTATGTTGATGGTCCAGGATGAGGAAACTGGATCTTGGTATCAGCACAGAGGGAGAGATTTTAAGGTTCCTCTTATTGACTACCTTCAAGATGATGGAAATATCGTAGGAGCTAAAAAGGGTCTGGGCACATGGCCAGGTTGTTTAAAATTTTCTGTGCTGTATATTATATTAATTCATCTCGCACTTAATAATAGAAATGTCCAACTTATTTATTGATATCATTCATAGATCTTTGCTAGCTGAAATGCTTCAATGGAGAACTTGTTAATAATCACTGAATCCATGTATCCCAGCTTAGCTTTATAGCTGGCATATACCTGCTGAGTGGAATGATGGAGTGCATGTTGATGAATGTATGTCAGTGGGATTTTGTTGCTAAGATCATAGCTCATTCTAGTTTTGAACACAATTAACATCATGAGTCATTATGTTATTTTTGTCAATATAAATATATTCATGCTTCACATCTTTGTGCTTCCCATGTTTTTTTTTCTGTCCTTGACAATTCACTTGAATAACTCATATTTTATATCAGGGCCTTTGGGACAGATATCCAACATGCTTCTTAAACCAGAAGCAGCTAATTCTAAGGAAGACATTGGGGAACTTAGTGTGCAAAAGAGGGGTCTTCAGGGTTTCTATGAAGAACAAGCTGTTGTTAAAGAAATCCTTGTTGATAACTCAGTGAGTGTGTCTGTTAGGCATTGTCTGGAGACAGCCAAGAATCTTTTGTATATTGAAACTGATTTACCTGGAGATGTAATTGTTCACTGGGGTATTTGCAAAGATGATGGTAAAACGTGGGAAATTCCATCTGAGCCCTATCCTCCTGAAACAAGCATGTTCAAGGATAAGGCTTTGCGGACTCTTTTACAGGTATATATTACAAGAATTGTCTATGTTTTCTGCCTCCAAAGCAGTAGCCTCTATGTATATTTTTGTCAACTCTCCACCAGAGTTTTTGTTAAAGATTCTGAATAGCTACTCCATTGTTCTTATCTGTTAACTATGCATGTTCCTACTTTGCAGCGAAAAAACGGTGGGCATGGCTCATTGGGATCATTTATATTGGATGAAGGATCTGTGGCATTTGTTTTTGTTCTGAAGCTGAATGAAAACACGTGGTTGAATTGTCATGGAAATGATTTTTGCATACCCCTTTCAAGCTTTAGTGTCCCTCCCATTCATTCTGGGCAGCCTCATTCTGAAGACGAGGAACAAAATAATGAGTCCGGTTCTTTATTGATATCTGGCAATGCTTCTGAAGCAAATCAAGAAGTTTCTGCATACACAGATGAAATCATTGATGAGATAAGGAGTTTAGTAACTGATATTTCCTCTGAAAAGAATCGAAGAACAAAAAGCAAAAAAGCACAAGAGAGTATTCTCCAAGAAATTGAGAAGCTCGCTGCAGAAGCCTATAGTATTTTCAGAAGTTCTATTCCAACATTTACCGAGACTGATCTGTTAGAAGAAGAAGCTTTAGAACCTCCGGTAAAGATATCTTCAGGGACTGGTTCAGGATTTGAAATTCTATGTCAGGGCTTTAATTGGGAATCTCATAAATCTGGAAAATGGTATATAGATCTCCGTGAAAAAGCTTCAAAATTAGCATCACTTGGTTTTACTGTTCTCTGGTTACCTCCACCTACCGACTCTGTGTCATCTGAAGGCTACATGCCAAGGGACTTGTATAACTTAAACTCCAGGTATCATTTTGTAAGTTGTTGATTATTTGTAGCTGCAATTTGCTTATTTTGATATCAAACTTGAATTTAGGGATGACATTTGGGCTGCAATGTAGATAACAGTTTTGATTCATTTTAGTCATAAAAGATGTATTGGCTCGTTGCCCATAAGATCCCCCTGCCTCTCTTCCTTCTTGGAACTTAACTTATTACTGCTGCTGTTTTATTATTGTTGTTATTAATATTATTAAATGTGGTGGTCGATATTACCATGATGATTGTGTGAAGATGACGGTATTTGTCAGGTATGGAAACATGGATGAATTAAAGATTCTTGTGAAGGAGCTACATGAAGTTGGTATTAGGGTTCTAGGGGATGTTGTCTTAAACCACCGATGTGCACAATACAAGAATCAAAACGGTATTTGGAATATTTTTGGTGGTCGTTTGAACTGGGATGACCGTGCAGTTGTTGCTGATGATCCTCATTTCCAGGTACACTAACCTCTATCTTAAAAGTTCTAGAATATTTCTGAGCAATAAGAAACCAAAAATAGCAGGTCAGATAAATCAAATTGTAACATCTTTCTTCATAATCTGGCATTGAGATGAAAAATTAACCTTTAGACTCTGTGCCCAAAACAAAATAAGATTGCATAAAAAAATGATAATTGCATCTTTTTGATTAATTTCTTTTAACCAAACCAAATAGGAATGAAATTTAAACGCAATAATATTTGACTATGCTTAAATGCAGTTTAGGGTAAATTTTCTTTAGTTATTGGTGTAATGTAGGGAAAATTAGAATGACAAACTTCAAGTCTAAATTCTTCATCCTTAAAAGGTACTTTGAATGAATCTATTAAATGTCCATTTTATCCCGAACCCTCATAATCAATTGATTTATCCGAATAGTTAATCTTTCGATAATCATTTGTATTATATTCACATTATTTTGCTCATTTATTCACTTATTTTCTTAACTCATTTTGTTGAATTTTATTCTTAACTTTTAATTAATAACATATTTGATTTTTGAAAAATGATAATTGCATCTATTTTGCATTTTTTTCGATCAAAACATTGTTATATTTACTTTATTTTCTCTTTCTTTCATTTTGATAAAGTATATTTCTAAAACACCATCAAGTATGTATTATACTTATAATATCACTAATTCAACTTTCTTTTTGCTTTACGATGAAAAGTTCATAAAATTGCAACAGTTCAATTTGGATTCCTCCACTGAATTGTAGAAATTTGGAAAAGGGATTTAGTTTCTAATGTTTAGTGTTATGTTGGTATGGTCTTTAATTTCATTTTTTTCATTTCCAAGAGAATTTACAATCGATAGCCTTGTCATGGTGAAAGTCCATTTACACACGGTTAGCACCCAATAAAGTAAGGTTGTGTCATTGGTATTTTATATTGCTTCACATTTTTTGGTACATGGTTGTTATAAAGCAATGCTACAGGTAAAAGCACCGGATATGACTTGCATAGTTTCTCTTTGACATGTCATGTAAAGATTGACAAATGTCAAAATGCACCCTCTCACTTTTCAGGTTCTATTATTTTAATGTTCTTATATGCCATTGTGCTTATCTTTGTTTCTCCCCTCTTGGAAAATAGAAAAGAAAGGTTTCTTCTTGTTCAAATCAGTTGCTTCCTTTTTTTGGTCCGACCGGCAAAGGATAGATATGTTGACAAATTTTAAAATTTGTGATGAACTTGTTTCACTTGGTGAATTTTTTGAAGGAAGTGACTCAGCAGAACCTTTTTTATGAATAAAACTGCATTTTGCCTGAACCCTGTTGTATACCATTCAGGCAAAAATCCATAGAGTTAGCTATGTTGCTTTTTAAAGATTTGGCTCTGATGGATGTGATGTGATATCATTCTCTGTCAGGGAAGGGGTAACAAGAGTAGTGGAGATAATTTCCATGCTGCTCCAAACATTGATCACTCTCAAGAATTTGTGAGAAAGGATATCAAGGAATGGTTGCACTGGCTGAGGTTAGTTATATATGTTAGATTCTTCTTCCTTGCTTCGTGTTATAAACATAGCTAGTGTGTACAATATTGAAAGGTAACTGGAAATCAAATCCAATTTTATTCTTCCAATGTCATGTTAGAGATTAGAAGTCTACATTTATACTGACACTAATATTATTTTAGGACAAATTATAGTAATGCGAGTAATTCTACATCAAATGGGAAAATTTAAAGATGATGTAATTCAAAATCTTAATTCTCAATGTACTTCTAGAATCCACCTATATCTAATATTGGCAAGATAGGAATTGTATATACGTGCATGCTTTTTAATTCTATTGGTTGCTAGATCCTTGCAGGTAATTAGGATGTTAGTATCTTAAGCCCTTGTTTGAGCTTCATTTTTCTAAAAATTCATTTTTTCAAAGCTCATTTTCAACCATACATTCTCCAATAAAATAATATTACACCCAAATTCAAGACTTTTCCTAAACTACATATTCTCGATCAATCTACTATTTTTAAAATGCATTTTTTCTCCAAAATGGAGCTCAAACAAGGCTTCAGTTGGCAACTTAAGTTTGTGTCCTCACTTTAACTAAATGGGATAATTGAGACTGTTCGTAGAAGTAAATAAATCAGGGTCTAGAGGAAATATACCGAGTTTTTGTTTCTTTTTTATCTTTTATTCGGACATATACTGATTTCATTTTCTGCAGTATACAAAATATATATTGTCACAAAAAGTTGTTATGGAAGGTACTAACATTTGACTGGTATTTATGGACGCACAGAGAAGAAATTGGCTATGATGGATGGAGGCTTGATTTTGTACGTGGGTTTTGGGGTGGTTATGTCAAGGACTACATAGAAGCAACCGAGCCTTATTTTGCCGTAGGAGAGTACTGGGATTCCCTTAGTTACACATATGGTGAAATGGATCACAATCAAGATGCACATAGACAGAGAATCATTGACTGGATAAATGCTACTAATGGAACTGCTGGGGCATTTGATGTCACAACAAAAGGGATTCTTCATTCTGTAAGCTTATTGTTTACAAATTTCTTATTTTGATTAATTTTTATTTTTCAATTGACCTACTTTATCTTTGGGCATGAGATCAAGATAAACAGAAGACTCCTCTGTATAAGCATTTGTCTATATGTATTGCTCAGGCACTTGAACGATGTGAATATTGGCGATTATCGGATGAGAAAGGAAAACCTCCTGGAGTGGTGGGATGGTGGCCATCTCGTGCTGTTACTTTTATTGAGAATCATGATACTGGTTCTACTCAGGTTTGACCTCTTATTTACCTAGTATATCATTTTCTTTGCACTTCACTGTTGTGAGTTGGTAAAACATTAGTTCATCATTAATCATGTAATTCAAAAACATTCAATTATTGGGCACAAGAAAAGGATTCTTAAGAAAAGCTCCATGCTTTTTGGCTGTTGAGCCAAAGAAAAGAGACCATCTTGACACCTGATACTTCACAAGATGAAAAGGGATGAAACTCAACGATCACATTATTATCATTAGTAAATTGTGAACAGAAATCAGATTTTAGTGAATAGGGGGTATATGCAGGGTTCCTTTTAAATCTAGAGAACGGGAGGTAGAGGGAAGTAGCTGAGTCAATGTGTGCAACTCTTAAAACTGTACCATTGCCAAGGACAACTTTATCTTGGCCATCATATTTCGACTGAATGGAGAGATTAGCTAGATCCAATGTAATATTGTGAGAGGCAGCGGAATTAAGAAGCCATTTGCCATTCTTAGGTGCAAAAGAAGTGGCACAATTTGCAGCAGGTCGAGTTTGCAATTTGTCACAATTTTTGGCAGTGCATCAGTGAGATATTTTAATAGATGATTAAAACCGTCCAAAAAATGATTCTCCCTTAATGTGATATTTTAATATATTATAGATTACCATTCTCCATATTATTTCTCTAGGTTAGGTTTTTAGGAATCTTTCTGATTTCTATTTTTTATTTTTTCAATGTCATGTCTAAAAGTTCTTGTAAAACTTGATGGTCGTTTTATTTTTATGTTGCAGACATCTAATTTGGGATTAGCTTGTTTATTTCCTTCTTAAGGCTAAACTATTATCATCTGGTCGTTTTATATAAAAAATGTTTAAGTTAGACAAATAGTCTTTCCTGCTGCTAGAGCTAAAAAACTCTTAATTTTGATTTGTTCAACAACGATATCCTATTTCTGCATTTGTGTCCCGTTCTGAACTTCGAATGACAATGTATTCCTATCCCCCATCTCATATATTTGATTTCTTTAATACAGATTTACATGATCAGCTGGTTTATTAATTGGAACTGATAAATTATGAACTATTTTCTCTTAATTGTTTCTTCTATCTTGAAGGGTCATTGGAGATTTCCAGGTGGAAAAGAAATACAAGGTTATGCCTACATCTTAACTCACCCAGGAACACCATCAGTTTTCTACGATCACATATTTTCTGAATATCAGTCTGAAATATCAACACTTATCTCCATCAGAAACCGGAATAAAATCCAATGTCGGAGCACAGTAAGTTGTGGATGTTTTCATCATCATATATTTTGCCTTTTGTGGACTAGGTGGTTTTCCTTTACTTTGTCATGTGCTAGATTTTCTAATGATTTGTCTCGAGCCAAAGTTGCTCAACCATAATCAATTAGAATTATAAACCAACCAGATGATAAAAATTCCAATAAAATAACCATGATTAGTATCTCATGAGAGAGATAAATTTATCACTGTGAATTACTTTTTCTGATTTTCATGTAGCCCTAAGAAGAGCTGACGACTGCCTATTTTTTCTTCAATGTTTCTTTATCTTAGGTTCAAATAATGAAGGCAGAGAGAGATGTTTATGCAGCAATGACCGACGAAAAGGTGGTGATGAAAATTGGACCAGGTCATTACGAGCCTTCAAATGGCTCCCGGAACTGGTCGTTAGTGGCTGAGGGAAGAGATTACAAGATCTGGGAAACATCATGAAAGAAATCAAAACAGCTTTCTTTGCATTACAACTGCAGAATTTCTTCAACAAACTCGTACGATTCTACATACACGGTAGGGTGCTGCATTTATTCAAGGATGCTTTTTCTATTTGATCGAGCATTCATCTTTTAACAAGTGTTCTGCAGCATGATTTAGACACAGAAATTATGATGAAATGAGAAAGTGATGTTTGAGGTCGGAGAATAATATAGTATATGTACTGAGGGTTTAATTTCATAGCCCTCTTTTAAAATAATTGTAATTACAATACAGCGCCTTGTAGAAACAGTTGGCAATTGACTTTTCTGTATGAAACATGTATAATTCTTGGAACACTATATATAATATTATTGAAGGAACATATCTGTTAAAATTTTATCATTTAGCATGATTGACATTTGAGTTTCCATCTCAATTTTTTTTGCGCAAATGTGTACTTGAACTTCAATTTTCACAGTAGAGAGATAATTCTGGTTTAAAATGTCACTTAATATGCACGCATTACCCTCTAAAACAAGTAGTAGTATCTTCTATTGGATATGTATTAACTTGAAGCTCTGAGTTTATAATATATTTTCATAATTGCTCGAACTTCGCTTTTTGTAGTAAAGAGATTGTTGACCTCGCTTTTTATATGGATGATGTGGACAACAGATGTTGAGTCTACTCACATCTAAGCGAGCAAATTATAACACATTTTAACCGAGAATGTGGTCCTAAGAAATAATCGAATTGTGAACGTGGGAGATATTCCACGAGACAAAGATGTTCGGATATAGACTGTAAATTCATGGGTGATTTCACGTTAAGGGTCAAACATAAACGATTCAACTAAAAATATGTTATCTAATCTTAAGCAAGTTTTAGTATGAACAAGAGAGATGGAAGGATATAATTTCCTTTGTATAAAGAGTTATATGATATTCAAAGTGCTACAATGTTTGCTATTTATAGTAATACATCGTTGATCTTGATTGTTGGATGAAGTGTACGTAGCTGCATCCGACCCTCTGGAACATCCTAAGAGGGTCGGATGCAGCCACGATAGGACGTTCGAATATTATTGCAGGAATGTCGAATTTTCAATCAAATTAGAGTTGTCTAATTTAACTTAAAATAAATGATGAAATTGACATTTCCACCAAAACTTGATGTTTTTTTAAGAATTAGGGAAATAATCAATGCATACTATGTCTTGTTAGATAGCTCTTTTTGAATGGGACCTGTGCTGTACTAATCACGCTAATTATGGGACTTGTGCTGTACTAAGCACGCTAATTATCTCCTCTTAAATCTCAGCCAACGAGATGTCATACAAATTGTCTTAAACACGGACCTCACATGTCGGCTAAATAATATATATATATATTTTAATTTATTATGTGAAAATTGGTGATGACACATAGCTCCAATTTGTTTTCACTGAAAATTAAAATTTTAGTAGATTTTAATAAGAGGCGATAAAATATGTGGTTAAAAAATTTATAAAAGTGATGGGACCCATAAAATGTGTAATTAAAAATAAATTGAAAAAATTTAAATTTTAAATTATTAGACCCAAACAAGATATATATTCATTTAAATTTAGTTTTCAACGTGGTTTATGATTTCTGGTTTTCAAACTCTCTTTAATTATTTATATAGCTCTTGTTTGATACCAACTTTTTTCAAAATATATTTTTGTCTTTCCTCTTTAACCACACATTTTTCAATAAAATAATATTATACTTAAAACTAAAACATTTTCTTAATACTTAACCACGCATTCTTCATCAATTAATTATTTTAAAATGCATTTTTACTTAAAAATGGGAAACAAATGGGGGTATATTGTCCTATATTGTAGCTGAGATCACCAACTTCTTACCTCAAAAATTAGTTAACCTCAAATCAACTTGTTACCTTAGATTTTAACTGGCTTTCCATTTTACCTGCCTCAACTTTCTGCCGTAACTTTTCTTGATATATACCTATTTCATTCCTAGTCGAAATCACGAAACTTTTGGCTATTCTTTGGCTATCCACATGCTATATAAACAACCATATTTCTTTCTCTCAAGGAGACAGATTAAGCGGATCACTGGTTAAAAATTCCAGTGATTCGCCTCTTGGCGCAGAGAGAAAAAGGGAAATAGCATCAAGAAATAAAGCTCCAAAATGGCTTTCAATAATAGAAACTTAGTACCTCTCCTGTGTTTCCTTACCTTTGTTGCAACAATACAAAAATCCGATGCAGGTATTGCTGAATTTGATGACTACTTGAAGAAAAAGGCTGAGTTTGCCTTGGAGAGTTCTTTCAAGGCATATGATCCTCATCCTGAAGCAGTCACAGATCAATTTAACAAGCAAGTCGGGGAGTAAGTTGTTAAATTTTGTCATTTGGCGTGCAGTAATTGTCAACGTCTAGTTGCTTTAGATTTTCAAGTTGGGGAGTAAGTAGTTAAATTTTGTCATTTGGTGCACTGTAATTGTTGAGGATCTAGTTGCTTTAGATTTTCGATTAGTGGGTTGATCTAAAGCCTTGACTCAGGCTCCATAACCTTGTTCTCTCCAAAGGACGCGATTTTTGGGAATTTAGCTTAGTTTGTTTTTGTTGTTGTACAAATTATATTCTTTTTTTACGAGATTTTATTTCACATTGGTTTACTTGTCTGATGTAGGGTATTGACAAGTGGAAATGTGACAAGAAGGCATCTAAAAGAAGGTGAGTGCATGGCCACAAACCCTATAGACAGATGCTGGAGATGTGACCCTAACTGGGCTAAAAACAGGAAGAAGCTAGCCGATTGTGCACGCGGCTTTGGCCACCAGACTCACGGTGGTAAAGACGGGAGGTACTACATTGTAACAGATCCGTCTGATGATAATGTCGAGAGCCCAAAACCCGGTACCCTCCGCCACGCCGTGATCCAAGATGAGCCATTATGGATCACATTCGATAAACATATGGTTATTAAACTCAAACAAGAACTTATTGTCAATAGTGACAAGACTATTGAATAATCGAATTGTGAACGTGGGAGATATTCCACGAGACAAAGATGTTCGGATATAGACTGTAAATTCATGGGTGATTTCACGTTAAGGGTCAAACATAAACGATTCAACTAAAAATATGTTATCTAATCTTAAGCAAGTTTTAGTATGAACAAGAGAGATGGAAGGATATAATTTCCTTTGTATAAAGAGTTATATGATATTCAAAGTGCTACAATGTTTGCTATTTATAGTAATACATCGTTGATCTTGATTGTTGGATGAAGTGTACGTAGCTGCATCCGACCCTCTGGAACATCCTAAGAGGGTCGGATGCAGCCACGATAGGACGTTCGAATATTATTGCAGGAATGTCGAATTTTCAATCAAATTAGAGTTGTCTAATTTAACTTAAAATAAATGATGAAATTGACATTTCCACCAAAACTTGATGTTTTTTTAAGAATTAGGGAAATAATCAATGCATACTATGTCTTGTTAGATAGCTCTTTTTGAATGGGACCTGTGCTGTACTAATCACGCTAATTATGGGACTTGTGCTGTACTAAGCACGCTAATTATCTCCTCTTAAATCTCAGCCAACGAGATGTCATACAAATTGTCTTAAACACGGACCTCACATGTCGGCTAAATAATATATATATATATTTTAATTTATTATGTGAAAATTGGTGATGACACATAGCTCCAATTTGTTTTCACTGAAAATTAAAATTTTAGTAGATTTTAATAAGAGGCGATAAAATATGTGGTTAAAAAATTTATAAAAGTGATGGGACCCATAAAATGTGTAATTAAAAATAAATTGAAAAAATTTAAATTTTAAATTATTAGACCCAAACAAGATATATATTCATTTAAATTTAGTTTTCAACGTGGTTTATGATTTCTGGTTTTCAAACTCTCTTTAATTATTTATATAGCTCTTGTTTGATACCAACTTTTTTCAAAATATATTTTTTTCTTTCCTCTTTAACCACACATTTTTCAATAAAATAATATTATACTTAAAACTAAAACATTTTCTTAATACTTAACCACGCATTCTTCATCAATTAATTATTTTAAAATGCATTTTTACTTAAAAATGGGAAACAAATGGGGGTATATTGTCCTATATTGTAGCTGAGATCACCAACTTCTTACCTCAAAAATTAGTTAACCTCAAATCAACTTGTTACCTTAGATTTTAACTGGCTTTCCATTTTACCTGCCTCAACTTTCTGCCGTAACTTTTCTTGATATATACCTATTTCATTCCTAGTCGAAATCACGAAACTTTTGGCTATTCTTTGGCTATCCACATGCTATATAAACAACCATATTTCTTTCTCTCAAGGAGACAGATTAAGCGGATCACTGGTTAAAAATTCCAGTGATTCGCCTCTTGCGCAGAGAGAAAAAGGGAAATAGCATCAAGAAATAAAGCTCCAAAATGGCTTTCAATAATAGAAACTTAGTACCTCTCCTGTGTTTCCTTACCTTTGTTGCAACAATACAAAAATCCTATGCAGGTATTGCTGAATTTGATGACTACTTGAAGAAAAAGGATGAGTTTGCCTTGGAGAGTTCTTTCAAGGCATATGATCCTCATCCTGAAGCAGTCACAGATCAATTTAACAAGCAAGTCGGGGAGTAAGTTGTTAAATTTTGTCATTTGGCGTGCAGTAATTGTCAACGTCTAGTTGCTTTAGATTTTCAAGTTGGGGAGTAAGTAGTTAAATTTTGTCATTTGGTGCACTGTAATTGTTGAGGATCTAGTTGCTTTAGATTTTCGATTAGTGGGTTGATCTAAAGCCTTGACTCAGTCTCCATAACCTTGTTCTCTCCAAAGGACGCGATTTTTGGGAATTTAGCTTAGTTTGTTTTTGTTGTTGTACAAATTATATTCTTTTTTTACGAGATTTTATTTCACATTGGTTTACTTGTCTGATGTAGGGTATTGACAAGTGGAAATGTGACAAGAAGGCATCTAAAAGAAGGTGAGTGCATGGCCACAAACCCTATAGACAGATGCTGGAGATGTGACCCTAACTGGGCTAAAAACAGGAAGAAGCTAGCCGATTGTGCACGCGGCTTTGGCCACCAGACTCACGGTGGTAAAGACGGGAGGTACTACATTGTAACAGATCCGTCTGATGATAATGTCGAGTTGGCAGATCAGGTGGGGAGGGCTCGGACCCTGGCTAGTTGGAGGCACATCCCGCGATTAACTGGACTGTGTGAAGAGGGGCCGAATCACAGACCCAAGGATTAGTCAAGAATTGGACACCTTGTAAAAAAAAAACAAAAAAAAAAAAGGCGTACTTCTCATCCGCCATTTTTTTATTACTCTTCAACTTCAATCCCCTGCACCAAATTAGACTAGAAATACGTAAAACTAATGACCCAACCAAGGAATACCTTGCTTCAATTATAATTGTTTAAAAAAAAAACGGCAAAAAGGATAAGTAAAATATGTGACCTTTTGAGGTTCGTTTTCAACGTCTTGTTGTCAAGACTGAAAAATGGCTTAAAAAAGGAGAGCAGCCAAAAATGATATAAATGAAGTTTGAGTATAGCCCTTTCCCCTTAATATTAATATAATAATTAAGGCTTGCTTAAGAACCGGCGGAATTGAATTGCCCCTTCAGCTGTGGATCGTTCCACTTTCTCTGGAGGGGCAGCCTCAGTTCCATCAAAAAAACCCGTAACGAAGTCAGTAAGAAACTAGTTGAAGATCTTTCTTGGCGGAACGAAGCAATCGGACGACAGAACTATGTATGCTCTGTATTATCGGAAAACCATTCCATCCTTGACGCAGGAATAAGAGTGGTCCCGCATTTCAATCTGAGAAAGAAAGAGAGTCTCTCCCTAAAGTCTCATCCCACCGCGAACTCACAAAGGGGTGTTCCAAGGACGGCAAAAGAAAGCTAAATCCATTTTAGGAAAAACCTGGTTCTAAACCAGCCCCAACTTCGAGACCAGACCTTCGAAAGACTCTCTTTGAAGAATGGGGAAAAGGATTTCTCAAGAAGGCCAACTTCATTACTTACAAATCGGGTGAGGTTACGAAGCATTCTATTCGAAAAGCATTCCAACTCGGTTTTCAAGGTGAAAGAAAGAGCCTGGTATGAATTTATTAAAGTGGAATTTACATAAAATCAAACATTTCAAAATTACTATTCAAAAATCAAATAATAAGTTTGTTTAATCATAAATCAAGTACCCATCTTATCCATTCAAATTCCAAACCCTAAATTTTCATTCTCACTCATCTTCTCTACTCACTCTCTCCATACCTCTGGCACCGTTGCCCATTGCCGAGACCACCGTGAACTCACAGGGACGATAGTTGATGGTGCAGGTGATTGTTTTCCCAATCCCATCTCACTCTTCTCTCTCTCATTGTTTTCCCAATCCCGTCTCACTCTTCTCTCTCTCTCTCTCTCAACACATGCAGTCACATATTTTCTCTTCTCCCTAATTTCTTCTCTCTCAATAGTAGCGACGTCACCATTGGAAGAGGATCTTTGGTGCAACAGTGTTACCATGATCGTCTGCATAGCGACATCACCATCGGCCACCACGAGTGGCAACGCTGTGAGCAGTGTGCTGTCATTCGTTTTACACACCTTGATCTGAGCCTCGCGCACATCGGTGCTCAGCCATGGTTTTGGGGTGGTTTTCAGCTGTTTATTTTGGGACATGGATTTGGGGTGGTCGTTAGTTGTGAATTTGATTTTGTAGTAGTTGTGGAGTAATTTTGTGGTGTGTTTTGTTGGTGGTAGTGGTGCTACTGTGGCAGTAAGGTTGCAGTGTTGGCGATGTAGTATTGTTGGTATGTTGAAGAGGAACAAGTGGTAGATGGTGGTCAGCTTGGCTTGGTGCGGTGGCTGGTGGATAGAGATGGTGGTAGTCATGTGGTGGTGGTGGTGTTGGCGGTGGTTGTGATGGTGTTGTGGTGAGAGTGGGCAGTTTGTGACCAAGCATTGTGGTGGAATTTGATCGAGATAGGGTTGGAGATGCGATGGTGTAGTGTAAGCTGCGATTGGGTGGTGGTAACTTAGGACCAAGATTGGTGTTGGATCGGGACTTGTGGTGGAGTTGTTCGAAATTTGTGACCAACAATTTGGAATTTGTAATAGAATATTTTGACGCCTGTGACCCATTATTTTGCTGATTTGTAACAAAAAATTAGGTATTTATGACTAAAAAATTATTTGTGACCTATGTGACACAGAAAAAAATGTGACTTGTAATTTGAATGATTTGTGATTTCGAAATAAATTGTGACCTAGAAAATTTTTGATTTGTGAACACGAAATAATCTGTAACCTATAATTATGAATATGTGACCATTAATCGTTTAACCGTGATTTTATTATCTTTATTTAATAAATATTTTTAATTACTTAAAAATATACCTTAATTTTGAATTTTCATACTATTTACTTGATTTTTGAAATGGTATAACGAATACATTTGAAATATGATTTTTTTCCCTTTATCAAAAAGATTATGTTGGCCTCATGAATCCACTAGCCCATAATGTATCCAGATGAGTGTGGCTGCAGTGGGCGTGGGTCGGGTTGGGTTGATTTTTTTTTCCAACCCAAACCCAACCTAACATGATTGGTTTGATCGAAAATCAATCCAACCGAGCCCACCTTGGTCGGTTTGGGCTTCGGCTCACTTAGAATTGGATTCGATTTATTTGTTGAATTTGAATAATTTTTTAGAATTGGAAATTACTTGAAAACTTCCATTTTTTAAACAAATACACAAGAAGTTTTTGGTAAAAATAATGTATAAATAAGTTTTAAAATTTATGAAACATTTTCTTTTTTACAAATTTTTGGAATTCATTCATTTCATCATCACGTCATTAATTTTTACCTTATCGTCAAATAACATTGCATTTGTACATATTGTTCATGTGAATCGATCTATGTGAAGAAAATGGACGTTTATAAATTATAAGTCATTCTCTTATCTTTACTATTGTGTCTATTGAGATTAATCTTCCATCTTAGATATTAATTTTTTAATTCATTAGGTTGGGTTGGATTTTAATTCATAACCCGAGACCCAATCCAACCGATTGAATTTAAAAATCAACCCAAACCGATCGATTTGGTTTGGGTTGGTCGGGTTGAGCGGCTTGGGTTGTGTTATACCCAACCCGAGTGTGGCAATCAAGCAAATAGATTGGAAGTTACAATTGTTCGGAAGAGTCTTGATTTTGAGGTAAATGTTCCAAGATTTGAAATGTAGGGATTGGATATAAGCGCTCATGTTTGATTATTGTGAAAATCAGATTTTTAATATATTTTTAAAAAATTTTAAAATAATACTTGATTAAAAAATTAATAAAAATTGTAAATACTACAAAATTTGTGAAATGAGTTTTGAAAAAAAAAAAACGAATTTCTACATTCGATTTGAATGTGATGAGTACCCACGAGCTAATAGATCTTGGTAAGCAATATTTCAAGCAATTATGGAAATTTTAGAAAAATTATATAAAGACTTCTTTCGACAATAATAACTAAAAAAAATTACATTCCTTAAGCACCCAAATTTAAAGTTCGTCTCAAGCCTCAAGAACCCAAAGTCCAACTTTGATTAAATTTTGTCCGTCCCTATTATCTATCAAATATGATTTACTTACATGTTCAATTATACTTGAAAATAAGTTAAACTAATAAACTTTTTATTTCTAGGTAAATCTAAACACTATCATTTTTCCCCTTACCTAGAAGTAAAAAACTACTTAGTTAATGGTAAAATAACATTACTTCAAAATAAATAACTTATTTATTTACAACTTCAACTAAAAAACTAATATTATTTTAGAAATAAAAAATATAATGAAAGAACAACAAATCAATTGCCACATACATCAAGGGCACATTTAGTACACAATATTAGATATGTACACTATAAAAATACAAAATTTTAACTTTCTTAATATTGTTCGGAGTGCTATTCATTCCTCCCTACTAAACATGTCACAAGGGTCCGTCAAAGAAAGTTAGAAAAATACAATTGCTCATAACATGCACAAGCATGATGAAGAATTAAAGAAAGGACACGATCACTCGATGAACAATGATGTTCCCGAGTTGTCATTTTCTACAAGACAAGTCCTTATATTGTGCCCTTTCTCAGAGCTAAGGTGGCAAGTGAATGTCCTCTTTCGAGAGACAATTGGAACTCTGTTTCCAGCACCAGCCACAACTTTTTGATTCTACATAGGTTTGGAGTGGACATGTACTCACAAATTTTTCAATGATGGTTTCTTGGCACTGTGCTCTTCTGGTCATTTGATTTTGATCTTGGACAGGCTCTTCGGTTATGCCCTTTTCTCCAACAATTGGGATCTGAATCGTTTAACTTATAGTGAACTTCTGCGCAATAATTTCTCCTGTGCCCCTCCCCGTCTACAATTTCTGCAGTAAAATTTCACCCCTGCAATATAATGAAATCTCAAAAAATGACAAATTTGATAGAAACCATCATATAGAATGGCCACTTGAGAAGAATATCCGAAGAGCCTCTGTACTTGCTTGATGTGAAATCTCTCTTGGGTGAACAAAGTTACTTTGATTTAAAAAGTTAAGAGAAGAAAACTAAACGAGGCCTTTCATTGAAATGCTTCTCTTGCAGCAGTAAGTTTTCATAGCTTCAGAAGCACGCTTCCTTGCAGCAGCAGTGCCTTTAGCTTTCTGTTCAAGTTAAAAACCATTTCAAATAGAAACGTAAGAGTACTAATTGTTAAGGGATAAAATCCCACATTCAATAAAGATAGAAACATAGACCAACTTATAAGACTTTGGACTACTCTTCTTAATAAGGTTGATCTTTTAAGATGAAACCCAAAGTCTCAACACTAATAATGCGGCGTGAAATTATATTTGTCAATTTCATTTGTGCTATTTCAATGAGAAGGAGAAACTTTGGAACTCTTCATGTACTGAGCTCTACTCGAACTCCATTTGTCAGCAGCATGCATGATTTTTATGGAATGATTGTAGGAATACTACGCGGTCCATATATGATTGTCACCTAGTACAGTACCAAGGCTATATTCCTGAAAACATAAGTTGAAAACCCGTCATTCACGAACTAAATAATTCTTTGCATGCTCTAACCTTGATGGTCGCCACTCTGTGTGCACGAAGCATAGGTTTACCGTGGATTATCTTCATCCCTTTACTAGAGACTGTTTGAGCGCTATATTTTACTAGAATGCACTTCGAAATAGTAGATTGATTGAGAAAGTGTGATTAAAAAATAAGGAAAAGTTTTGAGTTTCCGTGTTATATATATATTTTTTTATTGAAAAATATGTGATTGAAAAAAAGAGAGAGAAAAATATATTTTGAAAATAATGGGGCAATCAACCAACTAAACAAAGAAGATTAAAGTCGTGATCTTGTTAATTGATAAGAAAGAAACAACCTTACTTGAACTAAATGCAATATCATGGTAAATAACTAACAGAATACAGAAGCAATTAGTCCAGGAAGGTGCAGGGCTCTTGGGGATCAAATAAGAATAGAAGTATCCACACACCATCATTTAAGCAGTTATTTCTCATGCACTATAATGCCACCCCTGGTAATTTTGTTAATGTATTTCAAGAATTGGAACATTAATACAAATCATAATTTTGTAAAACAAAAAAAATTGAAAGGAGAATTTAAGAAAACTTGACTAACTTTTAATTATCTTCAAATTAATTTCAGAGAAGATGATTGATAAACATGCTTGGATTTTCTCTTCATGTGCAGCTATATATCCATGTTGTCCACTTCATCATCTTCCTTCACTTTTAGAGAACAGAAGTTCCATGCACATTTATACTGATTACTAACTGCTTGAAGTTGAAAAGGAGCACATATATCTTTAAATAATGCACCATGCACATTATAGAACACAGCTAATCATCAAGAAATTCTAAATACTGCAGATTTCCAGGCAAAAGGAGATATTAGATAACAAAATGACAATATTCACAAGTGGAGTTTCTGATAAATGATGCTATGAAGACAAATAGTCAACTTGAATTTGGACAACATGCTTTTCCACAAGGTTCATAACAATAGGAAATTTAGATGTAAGAAATAAGAAGAGTCTCGCTCCTAATAATCTGGTCTATGAACATAAGAATGACCGACAAAAAGGAATGACAGAAATTTTATGTACTCGATCCAATACTCGTAATGCTATATTCCTCTTCTACATTTCAAGGACTAATTGTGCGTAGGTTGTTAAATCAAGTATAAGCATGCGATCAATAGATGATGAGAAAGAGATAAATTTGTAGGATGACACTGGCAAATTATTAGCTGACTTGCTAGTTGAACCAGGATGAGAAAAAATTACATTGAGCGAGATTTTTTCCCATGGTTGCTCATCAAGTGACTCCAGCCAAATAACACAATATCAAAGGCACTGATGGGAGGTAACTCCCTGTTACAATTGATAATTGCAGAAACAGTGTTAACATTTAGACTAGAAAATTCGGACCCCTACAAATAATTGACAGAACAAATTGCTTTTAGTTACTTTTTGTTACGCTAAAATGAGAGATGAAGAACTTATACCTTTCCATTACATAGAGAACAATCTGATCGAGATCTTTCTATTCCACACTCCGCACATGGAGTATAACCTCTTCCCCTGACCATTTGGACCAAACCAAGATCTTGGTTTGGAGGCTGCAGAAGTAACCTTCCTAAACAAAACATGTAACAAAACAAGGCCTAGCTAGGAAGACGAGCTCAAATAAGATAATGCACCAATTCGGCCAAAGGTCGATCAAGAGAGCTCGGACATGGAAATCCAAGAAAACACAGTTGTTTAGCTCAACAAACATAGTTGTAGCGACCAGATGCAGAGATCACCTAACACGTAGAGTATGATGTGTCTCCAAATCCATAATGTGTAACAAAACAAGGCCTAGCTAGGAAGACGAGCTCAAATAAGATAATGCACCAATTCGGCCAAAGGTCGATCAAGAGAGCTC